>NC_065451.1:128962543-129113505 GCF_917563875.1 Diabrotica virgifera virgifera | reverse complement strand
GGCCCGTCTGGAAATTTTTTTAATCTGCTCTTTTTGTTGAATAATCAAATTTAACGTATAAACTCAATTTTTTTGCTTTTTCTTCAAAGTATTCAAAATTTTCACGGTGTTTTTGAATACTACTGTGTAGTACTTGCAGTAGAAGTGTGCCAGTGTTTAGATCCAGACCAGGTTTTTGAAGAATGGTACTAACTGTTCCAAGTTGTTTTAAAATTTCGTTCCAAAATACGGTTAAAAGAGCAGTTTCAAATTTCTCAAGGAGTTTTACTAAAGTTCCGCTTTGTAATTTTGTTTCCTTTTTCTCATCGGGATTGTCGCGAATAACAGTAAGACCATCGTGTATTTGATCATAACTAGCTTCTAATACTTTTGTAGCATCCTCTCGACATGGCCATCTGGTGAACGAAAGTGACTTCAGTGTAAATTTTGTACGATTTTCTTGCATCTTTCTTGTAAGAACATCCCACCGATGAGTTGAACTAGCAAAAAAAGCGTACAATTTTTGTAAAAACATGAAGAAATGAGATACTTCTGTAGATGTCTCTACGCTGCATTGATCCACTAGATTTAAAGAATGTGCAAAGCACGGCACATAAAATGCAAGGTTGTTCCTGTTTTTAATTTCCGCTTGAAGTCCCTTGTATTTCCCAGACTCGCGTTGTCGTAAGATTGACCGCGACAATTCATAATGTTAATATCATGACGTTCTAAAAATTCTAAAACTACACTACTCAAAGAAGCACCAGTATGACTAAATATAGGTAAAAATGTTAAAAAACGTTCATGAACTTTATTAGAAGAGCAATATCTAATAATCACTGAAAGTTGGTCGGTGTGTGATATATCGGGCGTAGAGTCCACGATCAAAGAAAAATATTTAGAGTTTTTAACTTCACCAATAATCTTGTTTTTCACTTCACCGCCAATAATATCAATAAACTGTTCATATATAGTTTTTGATAAATATGACACGTGTCCACTACCTTTACCGCCATACCTTTCAATGTGTGTTTTAAGGAAAGGATCAAACTCAGAAATTAGTTCTAGTATTCTCATGAAATTTCCATTTATACTATCACCAAATTTTTCTACGCTACCACGAAATGATAAGCCTCTTTCCGCTAGAAATTTTACGACCGTAACTACCCTTCTAAACACGTTCATCCAGTACTCAGTTTCTTGAATAAACTGATTAGCTAAGCTTTTGTCTATGCGATTCTTTAAATTAAGTCTATTTAACAATAAAAACATACTCTCACGATGTTCTACACTATTTTCGTGAGAAAGTGTGCTTTCTTCTGCTTTACCCCAGTTTGAGAACCCGTGGTGAGCAAACGCACTTACACTTTTTACCGAAAAAAGCTTACACGCGAAACAGTAGATGTTTCCAGTTAAAGGTGAATACATGATCCATTTTCGAGGTACAGTTTCTCCATTGCTTATTCTTTTTTGAAATAATTTACCGGAAAGACTTCTATTTTGTGTTTTGAAGTTACGCTTGGAAGCTGCATACACGCCATCATTGTTTTGAAAATATTCTGAGCCTTTTTCTACACAACTTGATCGAAATGCATCTGTTAGAGTTGTTGGCCACAATGATACATCATTAGAAACTAAAAACCCAGAGGATGTGGACGCTGCCAAATGAGAATCATTGTTAGAATTTTCACTCAACTCATCTTTTTCTGTCAAATGGGGTTTGCTTGTTGATGCAACATCAATTGAATCATTATTTCCTTGTCATCGTGCGTAATTAACACAGGTTTGGTGTTGTTTTCTCCTTGGTTCTTAAAAAACATGGTCAATTTCGGTAACTTTTGAACTCTGCTAAGTTTTTCTTCTTTTGCCTGAAAAAAATTAAAATTGCATAGACAGATTCGAACCCCGATGCAAATTTACTGCGTTTTGATCGATTGTTTTAAAGCATATATTTTTATTAAATCATACAATGTTACAATGAGTCACAACAAAAACATTAAATTTACTTAATCCTTTTATTCTTTAAATATACCAATCAAATAAAATTTCAATACATGTAAAACATAAGACAACTTTTCGTGCTTATTGCAACTTGCAAGGCTGTAAAAGCTTTTTTCTGTGTGTATTACCGACTATTACCCTATTTTTAAAAACCAATTATTCAGTGTTTATTGTTAATTATTTAAATAAATTACGCATGAAAACGAACTTACAAAGTCTCAAATTAAAGGTTGTCCCATTAGGTTTTTAAAGAAAAATTGTAAAAACCTCTATGTAATCATTAGGCTAAAGTTTAAAAAACCAATTTATAAGAAAAATTTACCTGCTTTTCCTTGTTGAAATAATTGTGCCGTCATCTGAAGCGTATCCTTTTTCAAAAATATCTTTTTATTTTTCCCAAACTTTGTTTTAAAAAAGGACAAAAACTGTTAGGAATTAAATTATGTTTTTTTTATTTGATTAGGCTAAAAGTTGCGCTAATATAAACTAAGAAAATAAACTCACCTTTCGCTTGCGGCTCCGCTTTTATGTTGCTTAAGTGACATTATAGGTAGTTACAAGCGTATAAACGTAATGTATTTAAACAATATTAATTAGAACACTAGAATTAAAACACTAGAATTAAAACACTAGAACTAAAAATTAATCCGAACCGAATAAATAAAATTCACCAGCATCAACTCACGATTCACAATCTAATGATAAATGACTAAAAGCTAGCGCCAACACAAGTAGGTATGAATTACTAATTGTCGTCGTCTTTGACGTTCTTCAGGTACTTTACTTGGTTGTAAACAAAAGCTTTACTTGTTGTTAAGCTTAAAGGGTAAAGTAGGTATATTTTATATTTCATTTCTTAACTTTATGGCACCCATTGAAAGGCATCTATTTTTGTCAAACACCTTTAACTTTCAGAGCGATTTAAAAGCATTGTATTGTAAGATTTCCGAACAGGAGATGTAAAAGTATACCTGCTAATCTGTTGCCATTTATGTCGTGTCATAAAAGGGTGGTTATCGGGTGTTCCTTTCCTTTTCTCTCAGAAAAAGATTATATGAAACTGTCAATACAACAATAATTTCAAAGTAATTTTTACAATAAATAAGAGGAGTTTGGTAGGGTAAGTACGACGGCGCGTCAGAATGCCAAATACGTAATTTTAGACAAATGTGTAGGTCTTCTGGGGGCCACTTCAACCTGGGGGCCCGGTGCTACAGCACTTCTAGCCCCCCCTAAATCCACCACTGCACTTAAGGGGTGGCGCAAAATCTTGGTCCATTACTATTTAAATGCATTTATTGAAAATGAACATGTAGCATCCTTATGGCAGGAGCACCTTAAAAAAATAACAGTGAAATTTGTACAGTGAAATAACAGTACCGTAAAAATTGTATGGGTGTTTGTTCCCTGAAACCCCTCCCTCCCCCCCCCCCAAACTTTTGTGTACATTCCAACGAAATTATTATTGTGGTACCATTAGTTACACAATGTTTTTAAAACTTTTTTGCCTGTTAGTATCGATATGCCAGTTTTTATCGAGATGCGCCTTGTTTTTTAATATGTTTACATAAAAATTTTATGGGGGTTTTGTTCCTTTAAACACCCCAAATGTTTGTGTACGTTCCAATTAAACTAATATTGCGGTACCATTAGTTAAACACAGTGTTTTTAAGACTTGTTTTGCCTCTTAATATTTTTTCGATAAGGCACCGTTTACCGAGATGTGGTTTCTTTTTTAATATGGTTCAAAATATACCTAAAAATGTAAATTATAGATTCATTTTCATATTATTACCAGGTCTCTATAATCTTACTTAACCATATACAAATATATGGTGGATTTGACAAATATTCAAAATATCTCGATAAAAACTGGCGTTTCGAAAAAGTACTAAGGGGAAAAAAGTTTTAAAAAAAGTATGTTTAACTAATGGTACCACAATAATAACACTAGTTTACAACGTTTTTTACCCAGCCATGGAACCAACGTGTATAAGTAGTATAATCAATCCTAAATAAGGTTAGGTAGTGAAAAAAATCAGGACGTCAAGTTTTTTTTTATATTCATTGGCACAGATTACTTTTTCTTTTATACTGATTTGTATCAGTTTCTCTTAATGTGGACCAGCAGTAGTCGGCTAGCATATTTTTGTCCCAAAAGCCTTGGTATCTCTCTTCAAAAGTCTTCAAGTCTTGATGAAAACGTTCGCCGTGTTCGTCACTTACGCTTCCCAGATTTTCAGGAAAAAAATTAGGTGCGAGTGTAAAAAATTAATTTTTAGGGATATTTAGGGATAACTTTGAGATCTCCACAGACATTTATGATCCTAATATTTTATTAGATTAATTAAGGTTGTCATAGTTTCATATGATTCTTTACAATTAACTGCATGTTCTGTAGGAATAGAGGGTTTTTTGTTGCCATTATGTAAAAATACGGCTTTAAGGCGTACTTTGTAAGAGTCTATAAACAAACGCCACTCTTTAGCATCGTAATACTGGCCCATCGAAACGAAAAGAGCAGGAATGTCACTGCAGTACTCATATCCATTGTTTGATTCAAAATACTTAGCAAATTGATTACTTCGCCTGCGATAAACAGTCACTCGGGTGTCTGGAGCTAATAAATTCCATTGCTTAAGTCGTGAAGCAAGCAATTCAGACTTACTTTTTAAAAGCTGCAGATCTCTCACAAGATCATTTATTTCACTCTGTGAAATCATATGTGCTACTTCATCTCCAAATTCACATCCACTAAGCACTCCATCATCAGATTCATCCAAATTAATGTTAGGAATCGAAATCGGGTTTTCTGTCTCAGTTTCCATATACTCTGGTTCATTTTCTCTTCAAGAACTGCTAGGTAATGACGGGTAAGGAACACCGTCTGAATGCAATATAGGCTGTGTCACCGATGCAACATCAGGGTATTGTATATGCTTTTTGTTTTTGTTGTTAAAGCCTCTTGTTTTTGTAAGGCAAAAGTAACAGTCCGTGGCGTGATTTGTTGGTTCTCTCCACAACATTGGGACATAGAAAATATGCCACAATTTAACTTAAAAATATTTTTAATTTAAATTGTGGCTTATTTCCCATTTAGAATAATAAACTCCATAAATGCCACCAGTGCTTATCTTTTTAAATTATTGTTTGAATATAGTTTCTGGGGAACTTGACTTTATGACTAGTACTTATTTGCTGTATTCTATGTGTTCTCTTGTTTTTTGTGACAATTATAATTAATCGTTTAAATAAACTATCTCTAGCCACCTTTAACAGAGCATTGCTAGTTTTGTCTTTTTACCTTGCTACCATCTAAATATATATGTTTAAGAATTTTATGATAGGATTCCAAGTACATATTAGCATTTATATCTTATTCTTTTTTAAAACAATATGACCGAGTTTTAGGTCAATTTGCATAGTGCGTTTTAAAGAAAATACCAAACGATTTGGTATCATCACCAGTCTAACTGGTTTATTATTTTTATTGAAATGTATCCTTATCTGTCATGTGTTGCAATACTTTCAAAGTTTTATATACCAATGACTTTTTATTTACTTCGTATATTTTATTTAAATTTGTTCGCCAATTTTTATCACTATGCCAACTACATAATATCCTGTCATTAACTTTTCCCATAACAGAAACCGAAGCGTTTCAAAATGCTGGGACATCATCTGACATACATCGTGACGATTTTATACCAATTTTTCCTTTAATTTGTGAAATATTAAGGTAAATAGATACTCATCAGAACGATTTGAAAAACAATAAGCAACTGAACACCCTGTGTTAAATTATACCACGCATAATTTTATGTATATAGTTGAATGTCATAGGCATTAGTTCCATGCGTTCCATCTATACAAATCTTATTTTCTCCAAATTTTGACAATTGTTTAACCTGAAACGAGGTCATTGTGATCAAAACAAAATCACTGTGTTTCAATAAAGTGCTCATATCTTCTTAATTTTGACCTTTATAATATATTACAGGATTATCTTCATTTGTCTTCATTTCAGAAACCCACATCTTCACACTCCTTTTGGTGGAATAATCAATATTAAAATCTCTAATAATGTTGTACAAACCTTTCCAAAATTAACAGCCATTCATTACCTTCCTTATATACATTATCCCTTACTGCATCAAATATGTCATGAAAAACACTCCTTTTAGTTTCCTAAAAAAAAGTATGTAAAAATTCGTTTATGTCCCAACAGTACGCAATTTATAGCAGTAAAAAAGGTGTGTAATATCTACCAGCTAATTCAGTTCTTGTATTACTGCTTAATGAAATATGATCTAATTGTAAATTGTGGCCAAAATGTCTTTTCCAATATTCTTCTTTCACTAAAGAAGGCTAGGTTAAACTTCGAGCATAGTTGCTTTCATTCTGGACGGACAAGCTTTATTTATTTAACATGAGCCTGTTGATTTTAAGTGCTCTGAAATGTTTGCCGCTGGGAACATAATAATAAGAGCTATGACAATTATAAAATAAAGTGAAGATATGATCAGTTGACAATATATTTGGTGCCGAATTATATCTGTTGAATATTTGCCTTTCAGTTTTCAAAGCCTACAAAAATATAATTAATACTTTGTTATACTTAAATTGGTAAGTTTTATCTTACTTTCAAGATCCTCTTGTTCAACTTCAATATTGTGTGTTTTCTTAAACTCTCAAAATTTAAACATCTTGTTTTGAGGACAACTTTGGCCAATTAACTTATTAGGAGTATTGTTCAAGTTTAAATTATTCAGTTGCTTTAAAATACACTTACTAATGCCCTCTGCATTATGCGAATCAGGTAAAAATATCCCCAAAAACGTTCAAAGATTTGGTTGCCAAGAGTATATCACAAAATTAAAACCATTCTATTTTGAACGAAAACATCAATAGTCTCATCAGCCTCGATTGCCACATAAGGAGCTATTTCAACCTTTTTTATTAATCCACGAGCTACATATAACATTGAATCCAGCAGTTCGTTTTGAAGTTCCCAAAAAGGTTGTATTATTTTCGGTTAAATGTTTTTGCAATAAAGTGTCAACTTCTCCAATTAATTTGATAAGTTCCCGAAATACTCCATGATTCGCAGATGTCATACTTTCGCCGTGACCTCTTAGAGCTAATTCAAACGGTCCGGAAAATTTAATATAGTCCTTTATTCTATTTAAAACATACCTGTTTTTGGCCACTATCTCGTTATGTTCCTTTATCGATCTTCTAAAAGCCGAATCTAACTGTGATTGAATATTTATTGACCCTAATAATTGGCATTCAACACAATAGTGGATATGTTTGGAGCTAACATTATGTTTTTTAATTTTCTCTGAGAGATGTTTAATATTATTTGTACCCCGGATTGTCCAAACCTAGTCCATATTCTTTTAAACTCATTATTTTTTCACCCAATTTCATTGGATGTAAATTTCCAATATTAAACTGTACACTTTGAACAAAAGCATGATACGGTCCTGGATTATTAGGTTTAAATCTATTTGAAAGTTGGTTTAATAGACGTTGTTTATCGCACGAGTTTTTGACTGATTCCGAGTTTTTGTTGAGTGTATCGTTAGCAGATATTTCATTGATTTGATTATTATTTTTATTATTTTTACATAAACTCATATCAGCATCTTCATGAACAATAATATCTTCAACATGAACATTGGGTTGGATAAAACTTTATTTAAATCATCAGGTGGTGGCGGTCCCCCGCCCCCGGTGGTGCAGGAATGGTTTTCCCCGGACATATGTCCGGGGTACAAAAATCCAGAAAAGTAAAATGTACTTACAGTAGTCTTCCTCTTAGCACAAACTAATATACTTATCAAATAATGAGAATTAAGTAATTTATGTAGAAACACCGATATCGCAGAGCGTAGAGCGTATGCTAGCACGTCCTATCCACTCGACAATCGACGAACGAATGCTTGTTTATAGTTATTAATATACATTAAACTTTAGTCTTTATTCTTATATTCTTATTTCAAAGAATTTCGTTACATAAAGCTTATGTCTTGTTATATTCTAGTGTTACTTTGTTAATTCTCTCTTCCTCATAAATTGAACATTGTCCCTAGATATTTTTCTTAAACACAAGTCCGTATCGGATATTTGTAATGCCTCTTTTCAACAAGGAATATTTCCTAGTATGTTTAAACTATCTATTGTAATCCCTTTATTCAAAAGTGGTGATAAAGATGACCTTAACAACTACCGTCCCATAAGTCTCTTATCTGTGTTTTCAAAGATAATTGAAACTCTGTTTTATACTAGAATAAACGCATTCCTAAAAAAGCATAGTGTCTTGCATAATTTTCAACATGGTTTTACATCTTTTAAGTCTACAACTACAGCTCTTGCAAATTTCGTCAGCTTAGTGTTGGATGCTTTGGACAGACGAGAGAAGGCATGTGGTTTATTTCTCGATTTGTCCAAGGCTTTTGATACTTTGGATCATAATTTGTTGCTGACAAAACTTGAGAGGATTGGTATTCGTGGTGTAGTTCTAAAATGGTTTACTTCCTACCTAGAAAATAGAAGACAAAAAGTAAAGATAACATCTAATGGACTTGTTAACGAATCAAACACATTGGATATCCATTATGGTGTCCCTCAGGGTAGTGTATTGGGTCCTCTACTTTTTATAGTATATATTAATGATATAGCTTTGGTAACTAATTCACTGAATGGAGTTAACATAATCAGTTATGCAGATGATACCAACATTCTAGTCACAGCAACATCCGATCAAAATTTGCAAAATAAAACTACACAGATACTATCCACCATCAACAGTTATTTCTTATCCAACAAACTAGTTTTAAATGAAGAGAAATCAAAGTATATGATTTTCACGTCAAATAATTTATTAAACCATCAAGCCACTATACAAGCAGCAATAGATAAAACAGACTGCACGAAGTTGCTGGGGGTCCTGTTAAACAGTAATTTTAAATGGTCAAACCACATTTCTAATTTGAAATCCAGATTAAGTAGCGCATGTTATGCATTGAGAATTCTTTCATGTCTCTTTAATACATCAATATTAAAAACAGTATACTTTGCCCATTTTTACTCAATAGCCAAATATGGCATTGAAGTCTGGGGTTGTACCTCTGAATTAGAGCAGATATTCGTACTTCAGAAAAGAGCTATTAGGATAATTTATAAAGTCAAATTTAGAGATTCTTGTAGAGGCATCTTTAGACAAAACAATATTCTTACTATTCCTGGTCTGTATATATTTTCGTGTATAATGTATTTACATTGCAAAATTTATGAATTCAATAAATTTCAATTTAACCATGTTTATTCAACAAGATTCAGAGACAATCACTTTATGCTTCCACAACATCGTTCTGTTTTGTTGGAAGGTAGCACACATTATGCAGCCATAAGTTTCTTTAACAAATTGCCAATAGATATACGAATGAATTTACCTCAGCCAAAATTTCGGAGGTGTGTACATCAATACATTTGTGAGCTAGAGCCATATTCTAAAAATAACTTTTAAGTATGTTTTGT
The DNA here is from genome assembly GCF_917563875.1 of Diabrotica virgifera virgifera. Taxonomy (NCBI): domain Eukaryota; kingdom Metazoa; phylum Arthropoda; class Insecta; order Coleoptera; family Chrysomelidae; genus Diabrotica; species Diabrotica virgifera. The sequence goes on along the minus strand of NC_065451.1, from coordinate 129,103,980 downwards.
CATATTTATTAATTTATATACTTTTGTATGTCTGTAACTTTGACTTGTCTCATACATGTACTTTGTACAGTGTCTCATGTGATGAATAAATTTGACTTGACTTGACTATCTGCTTGTTGTTCTATACTCCATATTTTATATGTATACCTTGCTGAATTATTTTTTTTTGTCTGTGGCTGTCTCCATTTCCCATACTCTTCGGTAACTTCCTTGTTATTATTTATATCTTCCCGATAATTTGTTACAGCGTCCTGATAACCTGCAAATTGATGCAAAGTCTTAGAAGTACACATAGTATTCTTGTGTGATATGTTTTTGTTATTGCAAATTCTGTTGATAAGTTGTCGCATAATTTGTTTTTCAAATACCCATATAATCGTGTAATTTATATTATATTACATCTAATTGCCGAGATATATTTAGTACTGATAACATATATCTTGTTAATAATGTCATACTTTTAATACGTCCTGTGTACTGATTTATTTTGGAAATAAATAATAATAATAAAGGGTAATGCTAGCTGTCCTACACAATCTTAAGCTGTTTGGCTACCCATATATTTGACTTCCATTTAAGTTATCTCTTGTTACATCTCGTTCTTTATGTACTATTTTTATATATAAAACTATTAATTTGATCTATAAGAGATTTATTGATGTAAATCATACAATATTTTATCTTATAATTAGATATAAAAAATTATAATTTGCACCAGCTCCAACAAATCAGGCAAGAACCATCGTGCAGAACTTAAACCAGTGCCTACTTCTATCTAGTCAACATTAAATTCTGTATAAAGTAAATAATTACTCTTTTTAGTACTTGATCAAGTTTAGTACTCTATTTCTGAATTTTGGCTATCTGTGAATCGCTCAGGTTTACAACCACATAGCAGAATAATTTATTTCATCGACGTTCACAGATATTAAACTTTATCTTTGACTCTTAGTTCTTGTTTCAATGAATTCCGTTAAGAATTGCTATACAACGCTTCTGGTGTTAACTTCTTAATTTTTTCTTCCTTAGCCATTGGATATTACTCATAATATGTTTTTTTATTCTGCACTCGATTATATTTGTTATTCTCTAGTACACAATTTTTCGCACCTGAAATACATATTTGGTGATTTTTTCGGTGTTAGTCTAAGTTGCCATTTTTGATATTCTTTAGCCAGCTTCTTTGGTTTGTTTCCTCTCTTTATTTTCGGATGCTTGTATCAACAGTTTTCGGGCGATTCTTCTTGCCTTGAATATTTATTTAGCTTTTTCATAAGCGACATTTTTAGTGTAATATTTTGGTTCAAAATTTCGCCATTAACTTCTACAAATTTTGAAATTATAGATTTAACCTTTTTATTTTCTCTAGTTAGTGCCTCGGTATAATTGTGTGTTAGATTTAAATCTTCGGAGCTTCCAACAGTATCATAATTATTCTCATCATCTGTATCATTATCACTTACTTGGGTATTATAATTGGGGTCATCTGTAAATACAAATACCTCATGACCTGCTCCGCTGTTAGTTCCGGCTTCCTGAGAATGAATATCATTTGTATTTTCTAAGGTATGTTTTTTGACATCGTCACTCAAAATTCTGACTGGTTTATCTGGTGGATCTCATTTTCAGAATCTAATAATTGTTTTGCAATCTCTGCTTCACTATAGATTTGGTTATAATCTTCACTTAATGGTTCAACCTTTGGTGTCGATGTCGCGGTTTTCCCTTTTATAAAAGACCTATAGCCAATGGGCTTTACCGCAGCCGGATGTTGTAAAAAAATTAGCGAATCACTGCTGTTGTCATGTACACTTTTCCACGATGTCCCATTTTTCTTTAAATGGGATAATATTTTTATCGACTTTTTACCCTCTTTTGGAACAGACAATTGACTACTTGCTACCTTTATTGTGGATTGAATTATACTATACAGAACATTCTCAAAGACATGAATTTATAGCAGAGTATTATCATTTTGCCCTCTGAATGTTATTTTGACGAAAATGTCATTATGTTATAAGCTCTGTACTGTCACCTTCTTTTTCAAAAGTTATCTTAAGGTGATTTCTAATTAAGGCCTACACATTTCTAAAAATAAATATCTGTATGTGAATAACCTTGTATGTATTTAGGAAGTTCCTGCAACACGTCTGGTGATACAAATTTGGTACCTTGAATGCAATCGTGCTTCTTAGTTATAAAAAATATTTTCCTAATTTTATTTTTAAAGGTTAATTCGATAATGTTTTAAAGTTTACCATTTTTTACATGGGAACTGTGCCCATTTAGCCAGCAACATTTCCTAAAATTAACGCCCAACTAAAAATATCAGTCACTATTATTATTACGAATATTTTTTTCTTTAAACCATTTTGTTGAGCTCAATATCTCTACGCTGAATTTTACCGGTCACCACTTACATCGAGTTTTTCTACTTGGTTTGAATTTTCAAATACCTTGTAATGGGAACTTAGTTTAACTGATTTTTTTTATATTGGTGGCACTGTACAGTTGTTACTTTTCAGTTTTAGTTTACTGTGATAAAAAGACTAAGAATTCCTTATTTATATTAAATTTAATCTATCTAAAACCAAAAAGATTGAATGAGAATATTTTAGTTATTTTGAGCCCTGTTTATACTTGCTAAGGACAATGCGGATATCGTTTAGTCTTATTTTTGAAATAACCTGGTATGTATTTAGGAATATCCTACAACTAAGTCTTATTTTGGGCTCTGTTTATACTTGCCAAAGAAAATGCGGATACCGTTTGGTCTTATTTTTGAAATAACCTTGTATGTATTGTTATATTTCTATTTGATATGAAAATTAAAATTTGATAATTATAGACAAAATTCAATTTAATATAAAATATTTTCAATTTTCTCAACCACGGGCATATAAATTTAGAACAACCTGTATACAACAAATTGTTATATTTAATTTTAAGAAGTGATTAAATAAGACTCAAGTGAAATCGTTAATAGGTCATTATCGTTGTTCGCGGAAGGATCGATCATTAGCCGATGCTAAATAAGACTAAGTGGAAATAGAGAATAGGTCATTAAAAATTTGTATATAGTAGAAAGTAATTTTAGAATGGGAATTAACTATTTTCTTTGAAATCCATTAAGCATATTTAGAAAGTTTAAAAATTGGTTTTGAGGAATACTGCGAATGAGAGTTGGTGGTGGAAGTTTGATTTGTGAATCTGGAAGGGATATTTAGAAAGTAGGGGAATGAATGACAAATAGAGATCAGAATGTTTTGAGCTGTCGAGAAGTGAAGTCGAGTAGTAGACGGTAGTGTACGGAGAGTGAGAAAGCCTGTGTAGTTCCGTGAGTGTGGAGTATCTATCGTAGAACGAGAGGTAGGCCAGGTTGAGAGTAAAAGAACCTCCTTGAGCCAAGAGTTCCCGGTAGCTGATTGCAGTTTCGAAAAAGGTAGAAGACAGCATCACGACAGAAGCAGGAAACGAGAGCTATACGAGCTAGTTTCAGAGGAGAACATTACTGGAAGCCAGGACGAGGTTTTGATTGCAGCCAAGGATAGCAGGAAACGGGTCTTGTGTGAAGACTTTCTCAGTGCACCAGAAAAAGGTCAGTCTCATTTTTTTGGACATGAATGTATGGGTTTTTCGTAGTAAATACCACATTTAAATTTGAAGAAACACAATCAATAATATCAGAAAAGCTTCATCAAACTTAAATAGAATTGTTGCTAATAAATTATAATAGTTAAATGTTAATAAAAACTTTCAATTGGAAATCAAAAGAAAATAAGATTCCCATGTGTAAATGTTATTTTTAAGAATAATAAGATATAGCAAATATTAAGCAGTGATTGCCATTTGAATAAAATAAACAATATTTTGATTACAATTGTAACCCATATGTGTTATTATTTTACTCTTTTCTTTCCTATCCCGATTAGGAACCATTAAGAAATACTTAGAAGCCACGTATGTAAGTAATTAATTTTATAAAAAGCCCTGAGATTGAAAACATATTGATATGTGATCTGGTAAATTAATTAGATTATTAGTTATGCATTGATTAAATTAAATGACATATAAAATTATCATCTCATATCAATAATCAAGATCACAACAACTGTCGTCCAACGTGGAGGGCATTGTAAAGTATTTCTAGTGGCAAATTTGAAGGATAGAAAGAGTAAAGCCGGTATTTGAAAATTTATATGCCTGTGGTAAAAAGTGAGATACTTACATTTGATAACATAAAATTTTAGATCTCTTTAGGTACAAATTTTACATAACTGATTTAATATTTTATTTTTACGATATTTACATTTGATATATTTATTGACAATTTATAATATTTGGGTGAGAAAAAGTCGTCTTGGTAACATACTAGTAAAATTTCATATTTGGCGGGGACAGTACTTCTTGAAAACAAATGTCTGTGACAAGAAGCCAAAGCAAAGACAACAAAAAACAAAAAGAACATTCAGACCAAGAAGATATCTTAGACACGACAATCATGGCATCAGAACAGCAAGAATTATCAGGAATAGATAAACTATTACAAATGATGCAACTCCAGTCACAAAGAATGGAACAGAAAATGGATGAAACACAACAAAAACTGGATGACAATCAAAGAGAAACAAAACAAGCAATGGATGAAGCAAAAAGGACAATGGATAAAGTGGATCAAAAAATGGATGAAACACAACAAAAATTGGATCAAAAAATGGATGAAACACAACAAAAAATGAAACAAGCAATAGAAGAGAACAACAAGAAAATGGAGGAACGCATAGGAAAGTATGAAAAGGAAGTAAAAGGATGTTTGACAATGATTTTGAGTTCCGATATATAAAAGGAAAAGACAACATAATAGCCGACGCTCTAACACGGGATGAGGACACCGGAAAAAAAGAAACAATTACTCTACAGGTGGGACTAAATAGATTAATACAAGAAGAAGGGATATATTCGTTAAATGAGATAAGGACAAACCAGGAAGACCTAGAGGAAAGAGAGAAAAGAAGAGCGGAAGTAGAAAATAACATATATTTTAAGAGAATAGACGGAAAGGAACTATATTTAGTGACACAGACATTGGCCGAAAAGATAATAAAGAAATTACATGAGGACAATGGGCATATCGGTAGCAGAAAAGTTTGGCTCGTTTTTAGGGAAAATTACATAAGCCGACAGGATTACCGCATTGCAAAGGAAATTACCCAGAAGTGCGATGTATGTCAAAAATATAAGAGTCGGAATTTCAAAAACGAAAATGTTGCCAAAAATATTGAAGCCCGAAACAAACTAGACATTGTAGCGATAGATATGTTAAGCGATCTAATTATGACCACTAAAAGGAACAAACATATTCTGGTAATGGTGGATGTGTTTTCAAAATACGTAAAATTATATAGTTGCCGCACCACAAAGGGGGAAGAAATATTAAGAAAAATCGACAATTTTATAGCCATAGTAGGAACACCAAAAAAGATTCTACTGGACAATGCAACGTATTTCCGAAATGATCGTTTCAAGGGACAACTTCGAGAACGAGGAATAGAGACAAATTTTGTCAGCATCAGGCATCCACAGAGTAATCCTTCGGAACGATTCATACAGGAAGTGACGAAATTTCTTCGCATTGCAACAGATGGTCAACATCGCCACTGGGACAGGAAAATGGCGGAAATAGAAAGGTATCTAAATACAATTCCGAGCACAGTAACAAAAGAGACCCCAGAATACATCATGAAGGGTGTACTGCCGATAAGGCCATGGGAAGACCAAGAGCCAAAAGAATATCAACAGGTGATTGAAACCGTACAGAGAAGATTACGGCGAAGCAACGAAAAATATATCCAAAGACAGGAACAAAATAGAAAAAGAAGACCAGTGACTTTCCAAAAGGGTGAAAAAGTACTCGTGAGGGCATTACGAGTATCAAATCTTCCTGGGGGCATTTGCGCAAAGTTGATGCCTGTTTTCGAAGGCCCGTATATCGTGAATAATGAAAATGGGATAAATAGTTATGAGTTGAGGCACAGGAACTCGGAAAAGATCCGAGGAATTTATAATATTCACGATGTATACAAATATCACGAATAAAAGACAGAATTACATGAAGTAGATAGTAAGTTAGGATATAAGACGTAGATTAAAGTAAGGAAATATACAGGGAGTTGGTTTTGCCTCGAGAAAATTTATTTAAAAATGCAGATAAATTTTATCGAATACAAGGCGGGGATTTGTTATATTTCTATTTGATATGAAAATTAAAATTTGATAATTATAGACAAAATTCAATTTAATATAAAATATTTTCAATTTTCTCAACCACGGGCATATAAATTTAGAACAACCTGTATACAACAAATTGTTATATTTAATTTTAAGAAGTGATTAAATAAGACTCAAGTGAAATCGTTAATAGGTCATTATCGTTGTTCGCGGAAGGATCGATCATTAGCCGATGCTAAATAAGACTAAGTGGAAATAGAGAATAGGTCATTAAAAATTTGTATATAGTAGAAAGTAATTTTAGAATGGGAATTAACTATTTTCTTTGAAATCCATTAAGCATATTTAGAAAGTTTAAAAATTGGTTTTGAGGAATACTGCGAATGAGAGTTGGTGGTGGAAGTTTGATTTGTGAATCTGGAAGGGATATTTAGAAAGTAGGGGAATGAATGACAAATAGAGATCAGAATGTTTTGAGCTGTCGAGAAGTGAAGTCGAGTAGTAGACGGTAGTGTACGGAGAGTGAGAAAGCCTGTGTAGTTCCGTGAGTGTGGAGTATCTATCGTAGAACGAGAGGTAGGCCAGGTTGAGAGTAAAAGAACCTCCTTGAGCCAAGAGTTCCCGGTAGCTGATTGCAGTTTCGAAAAAGGTAGAAGACAGCATCACGACAGAAGCAGGAAACGAGAGCTATACGAGCTAGTTTCAGAGGAGAACATTACTGGAAGCCAGGACGAGGTTTTGATTGCAGCCAAGGATAGCAGGAAACGGGTCTTGTGTGAAGACTTTCTCAGTGCACCAGAAAAAGGTCAGTCTCATTTTTTTGGACATGAATGTATGGGTTTTTCGTAGTAAATACCACATTTAAATTTGAAGAAACACAATCAATAATATCAGAAAAGCTTCATCAAACTTAAATAGAATTGTTGCTAATAAATTATAATAGTTAAATGTTAATAAAAACTTTCAATTGGAAATCAAAAGAAAATAAGATTCCCATGTGTAAATGTTATTTTTAAGAATAATAAGATATAGCAAATATTAAGCAGTGATTGCCATTTGAATAAAATAAACAATATTTTGATTACAATTGTAACCCATATGTGTTATTATTTTACTCTTTTCTTTCCTATCCCGATTAGGAACCATTAAGAAATACTTAGAAGCCACGTATGTAAGTAATTAATTTTATAAAAAGCCCTGAGATTGAAAACATATTGATATGTGATCTGGTAAATTAATTAGATTATTAGTTATGCATTGATTAAATTAAATGACATATAAAATTATCATCTCATATCAATAATCAAGATCACAACAGTATTTAGGAATTTCCTACAACTAAGTCTGGTGATACAGATTTAGTGCTGTAATATTGTAGTCATGTTTCGAAAACATGTCTTATCTATCTGATAGCTTATCTACTCTTTATTTTCGGATGCTTGTATCAACAGTTTCCGGGCAGATTCTGCTTGCCTTGAATATTTATTTAGCTTTTTCATAAGCGACATTTTTAGTGTAATATTTTGGTTCAAAATTTTGCCATTAACTTCTACAAATTTTGAAATTATAGATTTAACCTTTTTATTTTCTCTAGTTAGTGCCTCGGTATAATTGTGTGTTAGATTTAAATCTTTGGAGCTTCCAACAGTATCATAATTATTCTCATCATCTGTATCATTATCACTTACTTGGGTATTATAATTGGGGTCATCTATAAATACAAATACCTCATGACCTACTCCGCTGCTAGTTCCGGCTTGCTGATAATGAATATCATTTGTGTCTTCTAAGGTATATTTTTTGACATCGACACTTAAAATTCTGGTTGGTTTATCTGGGTGGATCTCATTTTCAGAATCTAATAATTGTTTTGCAATCTCTGCTTCACTATCGATTTGGTTATAATCTTCACTTAATGGTTCAACCTTTGTTGTCGATGTCGCGGTTTTCCCTTTTATAAAAGACCTATAGCCAATGGGCTTTACCGCATCCGGATCTTGTAAAAAAATTAGCGAATCACTGCTGTTGTTATGTACACTTTTCCACGATGTCCCATTTTTCTTTAAATATGATATTTGTATCGACTTTTTACCCTCTTTTGGAACAGACAATTGAATACTTGCTACCTTCATTTTGGATTGAATTACACTATACAGAACATGTTCAAAGACATGAATTTATAGCAGAGTATTATCATTGCAGTTTTTCTGATAATTTATCTATAGTCTGTAGATATCATTAGCTTTTTGCCCTCTGAATGTTATTTTGGCGGAAAGGTCATTATGTTATAAGCGCTGTACTGTCACCTATTTTTTCAAAAGTTATCTTAGGATTATTTCTAATTAAGGCCTACACATTTCTAAAAATAAATATCTGTATGTGAAATAACCTTGTATGTATGTGGGAATTTTCTGCAACACGTCTGGTGATACAAATTTGGTACCTTGAATGCAATCATGCTTCTTAGTTATAAAAAATATTTTTCCAATTTTATTTTTAAAGGTAAATTCGATAATGTTTTAAAGTTTACCATTTTTTACATGGGAACTGTGCCCATTTAGCCAGCAACATTTCCTAAAATTAACGCCTAACTAAACCTATCAGTCACCATTATTATTACGAATATTTTTTTTCGTTAAGCCTTTTTGTTGCGCTCAATATCTCTACGCTGAATTTTACCGGTCGCCACTTACATCGAGTTTTTCTACTTAGTTTGAATTTTCAAATAACTTGTAATGGGAACTTAGTTTAACTGATTTTTTTTTATATTGGTGGCACTATACCGCTGTTACTTTTCAGTTTTAGTTTACTGTGATAAAAAGACTAAGAATTTCTTATTTATATTCACTTTAATCTATCTGAAGCCACAAAGATTGGATGAGAATATTTTAGTTATTTTGGGATCTGTTTATACTTCCCAAGGACAATGCGGATATCGTTTAGTCTTATTTTTGAAATAACCTTGTATGTATTTAGGAATGTCCTAGAACTAAGTCTTATTTTTGGCCCTGTTTATACTTGCCAAGGACAATGCGGATATCGTTTGGTCTCATTTTTGAAATAACCTTGTATGTATTTAAGAATTTTCTACAACTGTTTCTGGTGATACAGATTTAGTGCTTTAATATTGTAGTCATGTTTCGAAAACATGTTTATCTGATAGCTTATCTAACGGTTTTCCTTATCTAATCTTTTATTTATTTTTAGACTTTCTTTTTCCTTATTTACCAATTGATTTTTGGACTTTCTTCTTTTTCATATCTGATAGCTTATCTAACGGTTTTTCTTATCTACTAATTTATTTTTAGATTTCCGCCTTATCCAACGGTTTTTCTTATCTACTAATTTATTTTTAGACTTTCGCCTTATCAACAATTATTTCTTATCTGATAGCTTATCTAACAGTTTTTCTTATCTAACGGTTTATTTATTTTTAGACTTCCTCGAGATTAATCTTTAATCCTATTTAGGAGAGTCGGGATTAAACCGGACGTCTTATCTAACGGTTTATTTATTTTTAGACTTCCAGAGTCGGGATTAATCTTTAATCCTGTTTAGGAGAGTCGGGATTAAACCGGAAGTCTTACATATAAGTAGGGGGAGGTTTGGTTCAAGATCAGGGACTTCCGCCGGAAGTCCCTGATCTTTAACCGAACCTCCCCCTACTTATATCTGCTTGAACCTGTCCCTCGGAGGGTGCAGGATGATGAATCAAAACAAAAACAAATGGGAGACTGTATCCTTCGACTTGTTCCCTGGTTGACCGAATCTTGGAAGTGTCTGCTCTCGGTGTTAGAGAGGGTTTACCAGCAGTAATAATAGATTTCTCCCGAATGGCTAAAAAACAAAATATTCCCAGTTTATTTCTAATAAAACATTAAAACAAAGAAGTTAACGAGCAAAGGTTTTTAGAAGAGATAAGACGACAAAAAATCGACCTTTCATTTGCCAGAAAAACTATCTAGCTTGACATTTTAACCATAGGTTCTGATAAGACTTTTAACAAATATGGCCTTGATTCGAATAGACAAGAAGACTTACAATTTACATGTAGAATGTGATACTTTTTTTTCTTAACAAATAATAGGTATTGTCCACAGGAAGTTGTACATGTATTGTATAAAGAAATAGGTACTGTGAAAATATATGAACATACTAGATATGGGAAAAGAATTATGAAGTCTATGAAGTAAAATTTAATACGTTTCAGGAAGTAATGATATAATTGGCAATAGGTTTTCATAACTGGAAATTTTTGATGAACATAACCCCATATTAAGAATATTATTAAAGATCTTTTCTGGATACATGATAGACATTGCAACATTGGAAAGGTGGTGCAAGCTGGTCACGAGTCTGGACATGAAACAAAACAGCAGACGTGCCTGGAAGCTGATTCGGAATCTTGGCAACGATCCCGCTGCTCCGGCAGTCAACATGACAGAAGTCACACCCGATCAGATAGCCCATCATCTTCTAATGAACGGTAAGACGACATCAAGAAAGAACAAGGTGAGAGCTCAACGGAATATCGACGAAGAAAGAGATGTTCTAGGTACCTCTTTTTGTCTAGAGGAGATGAGAGGCGCGATCCATCAAATGAAAGATAATAAAGCGGCTGGCCTGGACGACATACGAACAGAGCAAATAAAGAACTTTGGACTAAAAACCGTAGAGTGGCTCGTAAAAATGATGAATTGCTGCATCCGTACATTACAAATCCCCAAAATCTGGAGAAAAGCTAGAGTGGTAGCCCTCTTAAAACCAGGGAAGGATCCGGCGGATACAAAGAGTTTTAGACCTGTATCTCTCTTGTGCCACCTTTTCAAGGCCTTTGAAAGAATGATACTGAACCGGATCGCAGAATATGTGGAGACTAAAATTATTCCAGAACAAGCAGGATTCAGACCCGGAAAGTGCTGCTGCAGTCAAATTCTTAATCTCACCCAACATATTGAAGATGGTTTTGAACGGAAGGAAATAACAGGAGTAGCGTTCATAGACCTAACTGCCGCCTATGATACAGTTAACCATCAACGGCTACTCGCAAAACTCTACGAAACTACAAAGGACTTCCGACTAACAAGGTTAGTGAAATGTCTCCTCCAGAATAGACGCTTCTACGTAACGCTCCAGTCCAAGAACAGTCGGTGGAGGGACCAAAAAAATGGGCTACCACAGGGAAGTGTCCTCGCGCCGTTTCTATACAACATATACACCAACGACCAACCCATACACCAACAAACAAGGCAATTTATTTACGCTGATGATACAGCGGTGGCAGCTCAGGGAAGAACCTTCAATGAAGTCGAAGTGAAGCTGACAGATGCCCTGGGAGACTTAGCTCTATACTATGATAAAAACCATCTGAAACCCAATCCCACAAAAACCCAGGTATGTGCTTTCCACCTGAGAAACAAGCATGCCCGAAGGTCGCTGGAGGTGGAATGGCGTGGTCAGATGCTGGAACACAACAAGACGCCAAAATACCTTGGCGTCCGTCTGGATAGAACTCTGTCTTACCGATACCACTGTCAAGATGTTAAGAAGAAAGTAAGTGCCAGAAATAATATCATCCGCAAGCTAACTAATACAAAATGGGGAGCACAACCACACACTCTCCGCACTTCTGCCTTGGCATTATGTTTTTCGGCCGCGGAGTTTGGAGCACCAGTATGGGCAAACTCTGCTCACGCAAAGAACGTCGACGTGGCTCTAAATGAAACGGTCCGTATAATATCGGGTTGCCTGAAACCGACACCTATCGAAGAGGTATACCCCATTGCTGGAATTGCTCCACCACCAATCAGGAGAAAGGTCACGTCAGAGGTAGAACGGAAAAAGCAGGAGACGGACCGAAGACACCCCTTATATGACCACCAAACTCAGCCAAGCAGACTAAGATCTCGGAAAAGCTTCCTGAAAACATCAAGATCCATCCCCGAAGCGCCAGAGACGCGCCGAATACACCTATGGCAAGCGTCAACTACTGCGACACATTTTCCTCCCTCGGAGGAAATGGCTGCTGGACACAATTTACCGTATCCGACTTGGAAAGCGCTAAACAGACTAAGAACCGGCGTTTCACGTTGTGCTAGTAACCTGAAAAAATGGGGATACCAGGAGGACGATACCTGCGACTGTGGCGCGGTTCAGACCAGCCGGCATCTACTATCATGCACAGAGATGAGAGAGACCTGCACAGAACAAGACTTAATTATAGCAAATGACAGGGCCATCTATGTGGCCAACCATTGGAAATACAGAATTTAAAGTTGTTGGTGTTCCGGACACGGAAAGTAAGTAAGTATTGCAACATTCTACATAAAAGCCAATCGATGACTTGATTTAAATTCAATCCATAATGAGAATAATTTTATAATTGCCACAATTATGACACCATATTGAAAAAAAAACTGTTATAAAAAACATACCGGTGTGAGATCCTTTTTCTTGGTTTCATTATTCCGTTACTTTAATTCACCCAAAAACTTTCTATAACTTGCAATAGCAATAATAGAACTATGCAACTGGAAATAACTTATTTTAATTATGTACTTAGAAAATCACGCCGCCATTCTCATTGACACTCCCCAAGATCAATCCTTCCCTTCACCGTTCCGGCCTCGTGACAGCTAGCGGCCGGTGTTCAGTACCAACCTCAAGAAATATCAATGTGACCACCATACACCCAGTATGACGTCACCAAGGGAATTTTGTGCGAACTGGTTTTTAATATTCTAAGAAAATACTTTTGACAATACTTAGATAAGGTGTTCCCATTAATAATTAATTAAATAAGTGATGGAACGTCACAAGCCACTTATGAAGAGTTATTAATAATCTTGACAGAGCTTTGTACGTCAATTTATGGGCTCATAGAGCTTTATTGTATTGTTTACCACAGGGGTCGGCAACCTGCGGCCCGCGGGCCGCTTGCGGCCCTTTGCAACTCTTTGTGCGGCCCGCCAAAGCACTAATACAATTTTAGGAAAAATCAACAAATTTATGAAAAATAAAAAATTAAAGACAGAAACACAACAGACGATTAAGGACAAAAGTTGCATGGACCGAAATTCACCAGAGTATAAGAAACTTCGACCAATAACATGCTATGGCAGTGAAACATGGGTCCTGAAAGAAACATCCAAAAACAAACTCTAGACATTCGAAAGGAAAGTAGTTAGGAGAATACTAGGACCTGTGAGGGAAACGGAATCTTCAGAAGTCGATACAACAACGAGCTTTATCAACTTTATAAGGAAACGCCCCTGTCAGACTTCATTAGAATGCAAAGATTACAATGGGTCGGACATGTAATAAGAATGAGAGAGGATAGGCTACCAAAACTAGCAGTGAATGCTAGAATGCAAGGAAAGAGACCGGTTGGGAAGCCACGAAAGCGCTGGGAAGACACAGTAAACAGCGACGCACAAGCCCTTTTAGGAGACCGTGTATGGAGAAGACAGTCAAGGCTGACTTGCAGTCTTGCCACTGACAGACAAGGGCGGAGGCAAAAAATAAAGGAGGCCAAAGCTCAATTTGGGCTGTAGTGTCGTAAAAGAAGAAGAATAAGAAACTTAATAAGGCAGTAAGAAAAATAATAATACAATACACCAGGGACAACAACACCGAACACATCGAAAATATTATAGAGAAAATCAAGAGTTTGAAAGTGTTAAAAACTCTAAATCAGTAGTGAAGACCGACAACAAATACACCAGATAAAAGATAAAAATGGAATCACTAAAACGACAAAAATAAGATAATAATAAATATTGTTGAGGATTACTATTTATACAGAATTATACCTACTCATTCAGCGTAGCAAAACCAGAAAACCACGGTATGGAAATATTAAATGTAGGATCTGAAATACATACTACCAAAATTACCAATATAAATGTTTTAAAACAGATGAAAAATGAATATACAGAGTGAGTTTTATGTATGGAACGCCTCAATTATCTTAGAAACGGCTTGCACAATTTTTATAAATTTTGATATATAAAGGTCTTGTGATACGGCCGATATTATGGTGGTATTTACATTGTTGTCAGATCTTCCGTTTTTCTGAAAATCTAATGAACTTTCTTATTTCAAACGTGACACCCTGTATATTTTTTGCGTTTTGACGTCCTTAAAAAAGACTGATTATTTTTGTGTTCTTTTAAAATTCTTCTCTACAGTTATAAACAATTTAATTCTGAAAACAACGAACGTTTTTGTACGTTTGAACGTTTTTGAGTTATAAACAATTTAATACTAAAAACAACGAAAAATGACGATTTTTAATGCTCAAAAACATAAATAAAAAACATTACTTTGAAATCACGAAGAGCCTAAATTAAATTTAAAGCCTTCTTCTATCAGCTCCCTATGAGAATTTTTGGTTTGTTTTATTCTAAAATATTTTTTAAGAAGAGTGTAAATGAATCTCTTATGAGAGAACGAGCCGTTTCCGAGATAATTGAGGCGTTACATACATAAAACTCACTCTGTATAGATTAGGAAAAACACAGGTCCATCGAACGAGCGATGTTACGAGTATCTCTGAAAAAACATATACGAAAATAAGGACATATGAAGCAGGACGAAGGTGGAGGATGTAATTGGAAGAATTGCGCAAATGAAATGAAACTAGGTAGGACACGTGACATGACAAAACAACTAAATGTGGACGAGAAACGTACATCGGAGACCAGACGAGCAAGCCTTAGTAGTGGAAGACCACAATAACGATGGCTAGATGATATCAAAGCACAAGTGGGGAGTGGCACTAAATAATACAAAGCAGAGAGAAGTGAAGAACTCATTGGAAGCCTTTGTCCAGGAGTGGATGCAAACAGACTGAAGAAGAAGAAGATTATTTAAGTTATATTTGAATATGCGGCCCGCATAAAAGGTTTTATTTTGAACATGGCCCGCCATCCGAAAAAGGTTGCCGACCCCTGGCAGATAAAATACCATCAATTGTGGACGGCATAGAGACCACTGTCCAACCATAGACCAGAAAGTCTAGAAGGGGTGGTCTAGAAGTTACAGGGGTGACAAACTAAGAGAAAATGTAGTGTGATTTTTAATTTCAAATATCTCATTTAAAAGAAAAATTTTATTTATTCTAAGGGACTTTCGGCCCTAGTACATTTAAAATACATTGAAGATTTTGGCAGGCGTCAAAATTTTGCATTTGGCTTCTTTTAGTCTAGTCAGTCGCAACATAGGGGGACCCGTGGGCCTTTTTCGCTCGCCGCGATTTGATGGTGGTATTATAGGTTTTTTGGGTCGCTGAATCCAATGGAAGTGGTCTGGAAGCCCAAATGTGGTGCGTTTAATTGTTATTAACAAATTATGGTAAATTTAGGTGTTTTTCAGGAATTATTAGAAGCCCTGTAAATAAATTGATAGTGTGAAGGTCTTCTCTGATGTATTTTTGGTCGCTGAATCGAATCCGACTAGTCGCGATTACTCAAAATGTGTTCTTATTTTGTTAATAACAAAATAATTGTTATTCGCTGAAATGCTCGAAATGCGTTATCTACAGCAAGTTTGTAGTCTTTTTCATAATATTTTTATACGCTAAATCGATTGTCACTAGTCGTGATAGCTTAAACCACGTTCCGACTTTGTTATTAATAAATTATTGCAAAAATAACGCTTTAAATCACAAACCATTTACGGTTATATCAATTATAATAATTACAATCATTAAATAATTCATATCATATTAACAGTTTTAGAACTCAATAATAATTACATACAATTTACACAAGACAAATGAATAGAATAAATACTTAAATGACAGTTTACAGTGACAGCCTACATTGTATTTTAAAAAGATATTTCAGCTTTTTTGGAAAACTATTCAGAGAGCTAGAAAAAAGTCTACATCTAAACCATTTCCAGATTGACACATTCGTCTTATAGGTCTATTTAGACAATAGTTTGTTTGTTGGAATTCTAAGTGAAAAACGTCCTTAGATCTTGTGCACCTTTGAGGAACCCTAAGACCTATTCTCTGCAAAATTTGATAGTATATTATGTTGGTATATTAAGCAATTTTAAAATGTCACAATACACTATATCTTCTGAAGAAATCCCTAATTTATAGCCTACAAAGCGTAGAAATTTTTTCTGGACTTTCTCAATGCTTTCAAAATGACATTTATATAAAGTAGACCAAATAGTGCTGAAATATTCCAGAACTGATCTAACCATAGAACAATAAACACTTTTAAAACAATCCACATTATTCAATTCTGATAAGGTTCTTTTCAGAAATCCAAGTAATTTAAAAGCTTTATTACAAAAAAAAATTAGTGATTTTTGAAATATAAAGTAGGATCAAAAAATACACCTAAATCTTTGAAAGTGTTTGTTGGTTCTAGAAATATATTATTTATATAGTAATTAAAACAGATAGGTTGTGAGTTTCTAAAGAAGCGCATTATTTTATATTTATCGATATTAAGTGAACGGTCGTTCTTTGTACACCATTGTGAGAAATTGTTTACATCTTTTTGCATTTTTACACAGTCTCTAACATCCTTAATAATTCTAAAAATTTTCAAATCATCAGCATACAACAAAATAACACAATTTTCAAAGATTTCTAAAATGTCATTTATGAAGAAAATAAAAAGAATAGTCGATAAATGACCACCCTGTGGGACGCCAGACCTAACCAAAATCTCTTCAGAAAGACAGTTCTTGACTTTGACAACCTGAAGCCTGTCTGTCAGGTAGCTCTCCAACCACTCAAGTAGGGATCCATGAATTCCTAGTGCTTCTAGTTTTTTTATAAGAATCTTGATGTTAACCCGATCGAATGACTTTGAGAAGTTGGTATAGATCACATCGACCTGAGCCCCCTTCCCAAAGGTATCCAAAATGAATTCTTCTAGGATCACTAGATTTGTGGTTGTAGACCTACCCGGCATAAAGCCATCTTGTTCAGGAATAATTAAACTTTTAATGGAAAAAAATATTTTTGAAACAATAATTGACTCTTTGCAAAATAGAAATTTTGGAAATGGGTCTGTAATTTTCTGTACATGTTTTACTACCATTCTGAAAAATAGGAGAAATATAACTTTTTTCCATTCTTCTGGTATAGTGCCAGTACTTAATGACATTTATTTTATTTATTTATGCCTCAACCTCAAAGGGTCATTGGATCAATACAATTAAAAGGTTTACAATTTATTTAGTACATTTATAGAGTACAAGTATGCTGTCAAATTGTTCATATCAGTTCTGTCACTTAATATTTCTTGTAAGGTGTCTTGTAGTTTATATTGAAGTCTCTCCATGCAATAGAGAGGACACTCCAGTAAAATGTGGCGAACACTTAGCACAATATCACAAACGTAGCACTGTAGTTTTACTTCACTCTCCAGCAGATGTTTATGCGTGATGGCGGTGTGACCTATTCTCAGACGAGAGAGAATGGTTTGATGTATTCGCTTATTTGGGGTTGATTTCCAAGGTAGTATTGAACGTTTTACTTCTCGCAGTTTGGATGTTGATTGATTCCACTTCGTTTACCAAGCATTGATTACCAAGTTCTTGATTACAGGTTTTACATCTCGATGTGGAATGCTTCTGATTTCTACAGCTTCCGTGCTAATACTGCTAGTTTTGCCAATGAATATACTTCTTCATTACCAGGAACTCCGATATGTGATGGAGTCGATACAAAGTTGACATTTATATTCATAGTTTGCAATTGGTGTAATGCTGATTTAATAAGTAGTAGACTTGGATGAAGAGGATGTAGGTCATTTAAGACAGTTACAGAACTTAGGGAATCCGTAATAATGACAGGATTTTTCATGTTATTTTCTACCCCAAAATTTATTGCGTTGAAGATAGCGGTTAACTCGGCTGTATAAATGGAAGTTAATTTCGGAAGTTGACATTTATATTCATAGTTTGCAATTGGTGTAATGCTGATTTAGTAAGTAGTAGACTTGGATGAAGAGGATGTAGGTCATTTAAGGCAGTTACAGAACTTAGGGAATCCGTAATAATGGCAGGATTTTTCATGTTATTTTCTACCCCAAAATGTATTGCGTTGAGGATAGCGGTTAACTCGGCTGTATAAATGGAAGTTAATTTCGGGAGTTTAATTAATATTTTAGTTTTATTGAACATAAATGCTGCTCCCATTCCCTCCATGGTTTAAGAGACATCGGTATATATAAGATTATAATTACTGTATATCTTGAGTTCTTAGAGGGCATATTGATATAGTACTTTGGGATGGTTGTATTTTGTGTTTTTTGTGTTTTTTATGTATGGAGAGTTTGGTATTTATAGTTGGTATAGAGATAGTCCAGGGAGGAACAGTGTTGACAGTTGGTAAAAAATACATATCTGGAAATTTGAATTCAAGTTCATTGAGGTATCTATTGACCCTTTCATAAAAAGGAACGTCAAGCCTAGAATGTCTTGTAAAAATGTTTTTGAAATTCGTTCTAGAATTCGGTGTTTGTGTCTGGTTGTATGAATTTAAGTATTTTGTTTCGAAGTCTGGTGCATCTAGCTTTTGATTTCTTATTTGGTAAATTTTCGTGTAGTTGACTTAAAATATTCGATAGGCTTTCGAGATCGTTTGTATAAGTTTTTATTAAGCTTATTGGGTCAGGGGTATCATGAACATTTTCCTATATATCTACGAATGTTTCTTAAGATATTGAATGTGTTACTGAAGTATCTTCATATATT
Organism: Diabrotica virgifera virgifera; assembly: GCF_917563875.1. NCBI lineage: Eukaryota > Metazoa > Arthropoda > Insecta > Coleoptera > Chrysomelidae > Diabrotica > Diabrotica virgifera. The sequence continues at coordinate 129,085,023 of NC_065451.1, read as the reverse complement.
AGTCTAGCTGAATTTTTTATAGCTTCCATTACTTGAATTGATCTTGTATCTGTGATTGAAGACTTTGGCTTTTTTAATTTTGGAGCTGGAAAGGAGCTATTTTCTGGAGTATCATTTGGGGGAGGGCTTATAATTTCAGAAAGTTCGTTTGTTTGAAGGAGGATCGTGTGATATTTGTTGGGTGTCAGTACTTTGTGTAGAATGAGTAGCGGGTAAAATATGAATATTAGGTTTAGTCGATAGTGTAGGAGTAAACGAAGATATAGTTTGCGTTCGGATAATGTATTCATTGTTTATTTGATCAGTTGAGGTAGTTGGAGTGGTTGACGCAGTTGGAAGGTTTTCATTGTTTATTTGATCAGTTGAAGTAGTTGGAGCAGCATTTTGTATTTGAGATGTTTGGGTTTCCGAAACAGTTGGACAATTTTCAGTCGAATGTCCCGCATGTCTGCAAATAGTACATAAATCTTGCTCCATTACAAGAAATATACGGTATGACATAATTTCGTAATTTACAAGTATTGAGTCAGGTATTGATGAGACAGGGGGAGAAATAAAAGAATGCCTTCTGAAACTGTAAATGTGTTTGTAATCAGGATTTGATGTACAAATTTTTAAAAAATTTATTGGAGTTGCCAAATTTAATCCCAACTTGGAAAGTTCATTTTCAATAATTGAATGGGGGATTGAAGGACAAACACCTGATATCAATAATCTTTCATTTGGTGATATTAATCTACGACCCTGAATTTTTTGATGATTTAAAGTTATTATTCCCCTATTAATTTGTAGAAAATTGTAAACTAAAATTTCGCTTGCTAGCTAAACACAAATTCGACCATTTGACATTTTAGAGGAAAAAAGAATATTTTTGGGATGCATTAAATCACCAACTGCAAACAAATATTTTTAAGAAATTTCTTTAATAATTTTGGTTTAGTATACAGTATACCCAACAATTGCTGTAGGTATTTTGAACATTACTTTTTCGGTATTCTTGAGTTTTCTTTCATTGATTACATATAAGTAGAATATTTGAGATTTGACTTAATCTATTGGTAAAATTGTTAATTTTATAAAATAACAGCTTTCGAACTCTGAACTTGACAAATGAGACTTCTCCTTGGTTTGTTTTCATCTAACTTCTTCCACACTTGGTTAAACCATAACGGTTTGTTTTTAAAAAGAATTTTGATAACTTACATACACGTTAACATTTCACTTCAATATTAATAATTGTCATTTTGAAAATTTAACTTTAAAAATTTAGTATCTTCACTTAGAATTCATTTAACCAACACATGGCTTTTTAGCCATTTTCAATTTAATTAATTTTTAATTATTATTTACATACCAATATAGAGGGCGCATAAATTAGTGGTTCCTTCTTTATCATTTTAATGAATGACAGCGCTCAGCTGTTCACGTGAACTCACAATGGTTTGACGCAGGCATGTTGTAATTTTAAACTAAAAAAGAATTTAGATGTGATAAATTTTTAATTTTAAGGGTTTTATACCCGATATCTGTGGCTTTTGCCCAGTATCCATGATTTATCATGTGAATTTTAACAATTGCTCTTCTATGAAGGATTTATAAGAGGACGTAAGTTTTTTCAATCCTTTGTTTATAAAAAAATCTCTTATCTTAAATGTCCTTTTAGGAAGCTCTGATGATGACACGTTATGTGTTGAAAGTACTTAGCTGATTATTAAAAAAAATTTTTACACACTTTCAATTTCTTTGAGAACATACACCTGTTTGCCGGTTTGACCTATTTAGAAGTGTGTACAAGTCATACAGTCTATTTCAAATATTCTTCCAACCTTGTATTTTCCAACGCAGGAAAAACTACTGTTTGTGATTTCAACGGGAATTTGGGTAAATTTTGATTTGTGACAGTGGCAAAAGATTGTTTCGTAGTTGTATTTGTTAAATTATGCTCCAGTTCTTAATCAGGAGCCCCAAGAGGCGGAAAACTATCAATTTTCAATTATTATTGTCATCGATAAATTTTAAAAGTATGATCCTGTCCCTTTGATACCAGAACTGATAGCAGGTAGATATAAAAAGTTGTTGCTTTATATCCAAAATTGATTACTGTCTACGTGGATTTAGCGTAAATGTTAATTATTTGGATTAAATAATAATTTGTACTCACAGTTTTTGTACTTGCCGTAAGAACAATCACTTAGATTCACTCTATACGTAAAACTAGAATTATTTTGTTGCTTTTTAACACTTAAAAACTAGTTTTATTATGGAGCTTGTATTAAGCGTACGACTTGTTCGATTTCTAATTAGGAAGTCCAAAATGACATTTATGTACAAAATTAGGTGAAATTTCATCAGGGCCACTACTACGTTTTAGATTTAATTTTTCTAACTTATTAAAAATATCTATTAGACTAATATCACAGCTGCTTAAACTAATTGTTTTATTATAATCAAAGCTTGGAATATCACAGTTATTGTTATCTACATAATATAACTTAGAGAAATGCTGTTTAAAAATATTTGAAATTTCTGATGGATTGTTTGACTCATTGTTGTCATAGGTCATGTTGTTTGGTACGTCATAATGTTTATTTTTACTGTGTACATAACTCCAGAATTCTTTGGAATTAGTCATGTTTTGTTCCAAAGTTTGTATGGTTTGACTTTTACATTGCTCAGCTAAGATTTTGCATGCTCTACGAATGTCTGAGAATAATTTATAGTCAGAAAAATTATTAGTTTGTTTTAATTTTTTATGAGCTACTTTTTTCTCATAATAGCATTTTTCAGTTCAGTTGAATATGATTTTGGAAATTTTGGGTTTTTACATTTTTGTTTTGGTACAAATAAATCTATGCAACAGTACAAAATATCATAAAAACAGGATATTGCTTTATTAACATCGGAAATATTGTCGAGTAAGTTGTCCCAGTTTATATTACCTAAAAATTGGTTTATTAAAATATAATTAGCCCTATTAAAATCATAATAATGATAATCGTATTTAAGGAACTCCGTATTATCACAATCAATACAGAAAGAAAGTGCTGGATGGTGCTTATCACAGTTTAACAAAGGAAAATCAACACATTTGATATTTACATTATTTGACAATCTTAAATCTAAATAACCTCCTAAAACATTCGATATTGTATTGTTTTGATACATACACAGACATACACTCAACAGATTCTGTAATATTACCAACTGGTCTTGATCCTAGATCTTCGTTCTCCCAAATTATGTTTGGCAGATTAAAATCACCCACTATACAGGACATTGAAAAGTCATTATTTTGAATTATCTTCAGTTGCCATAATAAAGTCCTCATAAACGCTTAATGGAGATGATGGTGGTATATATACACAGACAAAAAGGATTTTTTGATTTGGTGTTTGCAATTTTACATAAACACTTTCAACGTTGGCTGATTTTGAAGTGATTACTGAATAAACAAATTCCTTTTTTACAGCAATTAGAGCACCACCCAAACATTTAGCTGTACTGGTATTTTCATTTCTATCTCCTCTGTATATATTGTACTCTGGAATTCCCAATTCTCCATCCTCTATACCACCATACAGAGAGGTCTCGGTTAATAGTAGCACATCATAATTGTTGGCAATAACGGATAATGAAAAATCATTTAATTTGGTGCGGAGACCTCTCACATTTTGATAATAAACAGACATTTCCGAGGTATTCCTGCTTAATTGTCGTCTATCTACAATGTCGTCTATTTTTATAAAGAAACTCCTGAGTTAAAAACTCTTCTCTTGAAGTTAAAACGTCTAAAAATGATTCCTTTTGGCCAGAAATCACTAGTATTGACTTCATCATAAAATTCTATAGGTAGACCTACTTTAAAAGTCCACGGTTTTTAGTTGCTCCATCATCACATCTTCAACCTTGAGGTTAGCCAATTTTCTTTGTATATAATTCTTGATAATGTCATTCGTGACTGTTTCTGCAGCTTTTCCTATGTAAAGCCACATTTCGCTAGGATTCGCGGCTACAAAGTTAGCGTCTTCGCTTCCTGCACCTTTAGTTGATGTATATTTTTGTCCATTGTTTACATTTTGCGAGAAATTGCCGACATTTTGCGTTTTCTTTAATGCCGGTTTCTGCGCATGTGTCGTTGCCATGGAGATGTTAGCAGCGTTGGTCACAGCATGAGCAACTTGGTTGGTTGTTACTTTTTGTGCTGTGGACGCATATGAGACAGGCGGCGGCGATGTTGTAACGTCTTTGATTTTGTCTTCAATAGATTCCAATCTTAAATTTAGGTCTTTATTGGATTTATCAACATCAGTCATACTATTCTGGATAGTTCCTAGAGATTCAATGAACTTATCGACATTTGTCACAGTTTGTATAAGGTTGTCAAACGTGTTTGCAGTTTTTTCGTTGTTTAATTTAATACATTCTGTCATTGCGGTTGAAATCTGTTTGAGCAGAGGTTCTATTGATTTTACGACAGCACTCGAAATTTCTTGGATGTCATTTTGACTGACTTGCTTACTTGCAGCTTCAGCTGCGGCTTTTTGTTCTTTTAGAGATTTTAAATTTACTTTGTATTTCTCTATTTCTTTGTTTTTGGCATACAAGTCTGTTTTCAGTAGTTTTAACTGCTCTTTCAGTTTATCTATTACAGGATCAGGTTGTTGATATTCTTTTTGGCATTGGTCTGAGCAGAATATTTTTCTTCTTCTTCATGTGCCGTGCTCGATTATCGAACGTTGGCTATCAAATTGGCTATAGTAATTTTGTTAACGGCAGCTCGGAAAAGGGATGCAGAGGATCTGTTATACCATTCTCTCAGGTTTTTAAGCCATGACGTTCTTCTTCGACCTGGCCCTCTTCTTCCGTCTACCTTGCCTTGTATTATTAAATGGAGTATATTATATCTCTCTGGGTGTCGCATAACATGGCCAAAATATTCAAGTTTTCGATTTTTAACTGTTCTGACGACTTCTGTGACTTTTCCCATCCGGTGCAAAACAACTTCGTTACGAACTCTATCCACCCAACTTATTCGTAGGATTCTTCGGTATACCCAAATTTCAAAGGCTTCCAATTTCTTGAGAAGAGTATCTGTTAAAGTCCAACCTTCGACACCGTACAAAAGAGTAGAGAACACATAACATCTCACTAATCTAATTTTAAGATTCAAAGTAATGTTGTTTCCACATAAAAGTTTCTTTATCTTAAAGAATGCAGCTCTGGCCTTCTCTATACGTATTCTAATTTCTTTGCTCATGTCCCAGTTCTCATTTAGATTACAACCAAGGTAGGTGATACTGTTAGTTCTTTCTAATTGTTCACCATAAGCTGTTACTACTTCCGGTTGTATTGGCGTCTTACTGACAACCATCACCTTTGTCTTTGCGGTGTTTAGCTTGAGTCCATATTCATCACACGTTGTGGTAATCCTATTAATCAGATGTTGAAGTTCTTCATAATTGCTCGCAATTAACACCGTGTCATCCGCATATCTCAAATTATTAATATTGACGCCATTCATTTTGATACCACATTGAGCATTATCCACTGCTTTATTGAAAACAAACTCAGAATAGATGTTAAATATTAGTGGGGACAAAATGCAGCCCTGCCTTACTCCTCTTCGTATTTGAAGTTCTTCAGACGTGTCCCAGCCAATCCTGATGTTTGCACGTTGATGCCAGTAAAGATTTTTGATAATGCGTAGGTCCTTATCATCAATACCCACTTTCTGAAGAATAGCAATCATTTCCGTATGTTTTACCCGATCAAAGGCCTTCTCAAAGTCAATGAAACACATATAAACCGGATGTCCGACATCTCTGCATCTCTGTACCATAACCTGAATACTAAACAGTGCTTCTCTGGTCCCAAGGTTATTGCGGAATCCAAACTGTGTATCACCAAGCTGTTCTTCTATTTTTTGGTACATCCTAGAGTGCAAAATTCGTAGAAATATCTTTAAAACATGACTCATCAAGCTAATGGTTCGGTAGTCACTACATCTTTTCGCGTTTGCTTTTTTAGGTATCGTCACAAAAGTCGACAGCAGCCAATCCGTTGGTATATAGCCAGTTTGATAAACTTTATTAAAAAGATGAAGGAGAGATCTTTTACCTGAATTTTCGAATAGCTTTATTATTTCATTCGGTATTTCGTCTGGTCCCGTCGCTTTTCTGGTCTTTGCTAATCTTATTGCTTGTTCAATTTCGTCCATAGTTATGTCAGGTCCTGTAACTACTTCGTTAATTTCAAGCTCGAGCCTTTCATCATTAAACAGTTCCTCAATGTATTCTTTCCATCTGTCTATTTTATCCAAATCAGTGAGAATCAGTTTTCCGTCTCTATCAACGATGTTATTTGCATGTTTTTTGTTCTGACCGGTGAGTTCTTTTATTTTTTTATACATATTAAATGAATCATGTTTTCTCTGCAACTCTTCAATTTCTAAACATTTTTTTTCAAAGTATGTTTCTTTTGCCGCTCGTATTTTAGTCCTTATCTCTTTATTAATGCGTTTATACATTTCGATGTTTTGATTCTTAAATTTGCGTCTTTTTTCCATCAAATTCAAAATCTCATCGTTCATCCACTGTTGCTTCTTTTGATTTTTCTCTTTGAAGTTTGGAGTTGAGTTGCTTATAATCGTTTTGATTTGGTTCCAATGATCCTCGATGGATTCTTGTTGTTCGCTATTCTCAAAATTGCTCTCTAAATTGTTTGAAATCCCCTGACTGTTGTTTCTAATAAAATCGGTATCCAGTTTGTTAGAGGATCGTGGTTGTTTTATCCGTTTAAGTTTTAATTTTATTTCGGCTAACAATAGATTGTGATCAGATGGCACATCGGCGCCAGGATAGGTTTTTACAGACTTTACTGCATTTCTGTAACGCTCACTGATGGTTATGTAGTCAATTTGGTTTCTTACGATATTATTGGGGGTATCTGCTGGAGATTCTGCTGGAGAATATTTTTGCCCCTCCACAATTTTCCAATCCGATCTCCTTTCCAAACAACTCGGGTGGAAAATATAAGCACATGTTATGCAGCAATAGTTCGAGAAAGTTTTGTTTTGACAACACTTAAACATTTTAAGAATTATCAACTGTAAAACTTGGCAACGCCGAAATTAACCTTTAAGAATCACGTTTCTAGAAAACTATTTTTATGCCGTATTTTTACTGATTGCGACAAAATTTTTCTCTAGGATCACTTTAGAACATCTAAAAAACAACTTTAGCACAAATTTTACTTATTTTCTGTACTTTAGACCACTAAAAAAAGCACTTAATGATGAGAGATTTTTCCTGCTGGTAACCTGTCAACTTTAGCCAGCATTTGACATTTTGACAGTTTGACATTTTGATTCTCTCTCAAAATCGTTGATAAAATAGTACGATAGTACGATTATAGTACGTGTACTCACGGTTTTTGCTCTAAATTTTAAAAAACCACTTGGAATGGCATGAAATTTGGCATGCACCTAGCTAACATGTCAAACAAAACAAGTAATATTGTGCCGATGTGTGCTTTTACCCTGGGGATGAGTTTCACTCCGTTTCGGGGGTGAAAAAAGAAACCTTTAAAATAATGTTCATGAATATGTTCATTTTTTCAACAAAAAACCAAAGGAAATTGTAACAATTACAATTCCTTGTAATCCTTTATCAGATCTAAATCTGCCTATGAGAACTTTTTATCAGGATGCTTCAAAGAGTATTTTCCCAACGTATGAACTATTAGGGACAAAAATCGATATGACTTTTAGGGACAAAAAATGCAATATTAAATTCATGATTGAAAATTTATGTGTAGGGTAGACCGGGGACAATAGAAACAGTTTTGACTAATTTTTTTCTTACAGCCTCTTGCACAATTTGGAAATACAAATGTCAACATTTGATAAGAAGACTTATCTTAGTTTGTCATAATATTTTTTTATTTCATAAACAATTTTTAAGAGCATTATTCGACAAATATTAGGCCCTTACCCATTGTATCAATTTTCTCCTTACGGGGGACCATTGAAACAGGTACCGGGTACAATTGAAACAGTAACAACAAAATATATTTTTCTTCTTTGGTGGTTTTTATATAAAATTGTATTCATAAAATAATACGTAATTTTACATATTCCATATAAAAATATTGGTTACTTATAAAAAATTTACTCCTTTGGCCTAAGTTTCTTTTCACCTGTCTTTTTTTGTTTTTGGTCGTATTCCTGTTGTACAGCATTTTTCTCTGGTGTATCGGTATGTTTTACAGACTCTCGTGTTTTATTTCCACCAGTCGTTATTTTTCTTGCAGGTGACTTGGGAAAAGATCGGACCTTTGAGAAGAATTGAATAACCTTTTAAATGAGCTATCACACGACTCCTAATCATTTTGAAAAGAGTCATCGATTGCTTCATCACGTTCATATGAATGACGTCACTCGTATGATATATACGCCAAAAATAACGAATTTTTTCCAAAGATTTGCACCATAGTGTATATACCTCTGTGTTGAGGAAATCTACATTTTGTAGATTTTGATGTACTAGGCTGACTAAGTTCATCGGAAACTAAAAAAATGTTTGCTCGTATGAATTGTAAGTTCACTAAACTGATAGCTTACCGGCATCTGTAATATTGTAATACAAGTTTAAGTAACATAGCGTAGTAATATCAACGAATATAGACTCTCCTGCTATTTAGAAACCATGTTATTCCTTACCTTCGTTTCCAACATTATTTGGGACTAGTGTTGCTTGCTCCTTAATATTTACGCTAATATCTTCTTCATCTGTGGAAAGAAAAAAAGTTTATTTTTCTGATTTTCATACTATTAGCCTGCTTATGTTTATCATCATCCTCTTTTGGATAATCCATGTATATGTTAATCTCTGCTAAAGATTTTCAATTATATGAAAGTGGTACTGATCCTTTCTCAATTATTTCCAACAGTTTGGAAATTTTAGCTGTCTGATATATATCTGCTGGCAACCTATACAATCATTTTTAGATTTTTGACATAATGAAAGATTTTTCTTACTCATAGAATTCCTCGTGGGTTTTTGGGTATGGTCCATAAAATTTAAAAATTGCTTTTCTTCGCCTTTGATCAAATTGAGAATTTGCATCACACTTGCTATATGTTTCCGTAGTCTATTGCTAAAAATTGCTTCCGGAGTTTCTACCTTTATTTTCTTTGTGAGCATTCTAATTGCTACATCTCCTTTTCCCCATTTGAGGGTACTCCCAGGAGTTGCAAATAAATATTCGTTATCAGATGATATATATCTTTGTCCGGTGGCACCCAAAATCCCGACGGCCAAAATCCCTACACGCCAGAATCCCGACAAGCCAAAATCCCGACATACCAAAATCTCGACATGCCAAAATCCCGACATGCCAAAATCTCGACATGCCAGAACCCTCGCATAAGTAAAAATCCGTACCACATTTTGACTATTGTTTCCATTTCAAATGCAGTACCGAACTTTGACGGATCCAGGGCGGGGCGATTGGCCCCCTCTCAAGCCAAGTGATTAAATTTTTTTTTAATTATATGTAATGTAAAAACATTCACTATTTTTTATAGAATCCCCCTCTTAACGATGCTGGATCCGCCACTGATACCAAATCATATATAGAGTATTGAAATTGAAAAACTAATTACTTACTAATAAGTACGGGTGCTATTATTATGTATTTTAAAAGAGAAAATGATTAAACACTTCATTTTATAAAGTAAAAACTAAACTTACTGAAATGACGGTTGTAAGTGATTTGATAATATGTACCTATATTGATAGGCTTTACAGAAGATCTATGCTTGGACCCACAATTTTGAGAATGCAGTTAATTTTTATATTCATATCACTCAATAGGCACATATTTTTGTTTCAGGCACAAATGGTTTATGATCATGAGAAAATGATCAGGGATATATTTGTTGGATATCCAGGTTCTGTACACTATAGCAGAGTTTTAAGGAGATCCAATTTGTTTGCAGCTCTTCCACAAAGATGTGGTGAATACTATATTTTAGGTGATAGTGAATACACATGTTTAAAAGATTTTTGACTCCAGTTAAAGACAAGGGTCATTTAACAAGACAGCAAAGAAATTATAATTATTGTTCAAAAATACATATGGATAGAGCGCTGTTTTGGATTTCTCAAACAAAGATTTATAGGCAGCTGTATCACCATCCATTAAGAAATATTAGAGATATAGTCCCATTTATAAGGGCTAGTGCAGTGTTACATAACATAGCAATTGATGATAATTCGCCCATCAATTGAATGTTGATGCACCTCATCTTCCTATTACCAACAGATATGAAATTGATGCTGTATATAGGTGGTGTTACAAAAAGAAATTCATGCAAGGTTTAAATTTGATTTTGTAATAATTGTGTTTAATAAACTATATTCAAACACTTTCAAATTATTTGCTTTATTAAAACAAACCATCATTTTATAATAACCTACGTATCGATGGCTTTAGTATGAAAACCTCCAATCTTATTTTGCATGAACTGAATTTCACAAGATAGGGTCACCAGCGACCCCAAAAATATTTTTAAAAATAAACGACATTTCAATATTTTTTAAACTTATTTAGCAAACATCAAGGATTCGATTTCTAATCAGAAATTGTATTGTTACATAACAATAAGCAATACTAATATACAGAGTGAGTCAAAATATAAAAGCACTTATATTTGACATATCGACGGCAGAAAGGCAGGACCCCATAACTGAAAAATTTGTATAAAATGAGTTACTTTGGTTTTCACTTTAGAATAAGTGTATCAGCACCTATTAAACAGCGTTTACAGCTGGGAAAGCCTTCCGGGAATTTTCCCAGATGTAAGCGCTGTTTAATAGGTGCCGATACATACACTTATTCTAAAGCGAAAACCGAAGTAACTCATTTTCAGTTATGAGGTCCTGCCTTTCCGCCGTCGATATACTTTATAAGATGGCATTGATATAAACAAAGTTAGAAGTTGAATAGTTTATTTTTATATTATTTACAATCTTTACAAATACTAAATTGATGTTCTGCAAAGTAAACACAAATATAGCGGCCTTTTCTATCCTCAGGTGGGGTCAAAAATCAGAAATGTGCTGCATTTACGACTAACTGTGAACTTTCATAAAAACATAGGGGAAGATGTTTAACAGTGAACCAGTGGGGTACAGTGAACCACCGAAATATTAGGAAATCTGGCAAAGCCAGACACTTGCGTTCTACGAATATTAACCACAGTTGACTTACAAATCCATCCGGTCAGTTAGCCGGCACGTGCTGCAAAACTTATAGGGGGTGCGAGACAATTGTTGTTTTTAGAGGGAAAAACTTATATATTTAAAGTAAGTATTACGATTTTTAATGTCCTTGCGGTGATTATATTTAAGAGCAAACCTTTTACATAATTTTCTATAGGTACTTGGCCATACTTATGTAAAATAGTTGCAAGTGTGTTAAGCTTTTTTCTCATTCTTTCTAACCTAAAATATAATAATGTACAGGGTGGTACACAGTGAATCAATCGACCCTGTTTCACAGTGAACCGGTTCACTGTGGATCAGATATTTTTGTTAGTGTTTTTAAAAAAAAATGTGAACTAAGTTAACTTTACTTAAAAAGTACGTTTATGTTTATTGTTTTTATTTATTAGACTCGAACTAAACACGTTCTAGAATAATAATTTTACGTTTTTTTTTTCTAGAATGCCGCGAAACAAAACCAAGGAAAGAAAAATTGGAGCAACTACACAGGAAAATATGAGAAAGGCTTTAGAAGCAGTAGAAAAAGGCATGAGTATACGAAAGGCAGCTAAAGAAGCCGAAATTCCTTATCCTACACTTCGCCGCTATGTAAAAAAAAGAGAAAATCAAGGCAACATTTCTTTGGTTCCCAACTACGAAGTAAATCGGATTTTTTCTTTAGAACAAGAAAATGTATTAATTGGATACTTCAAGATTTGTGCACTAAAATTCTACGGACTCACCACAAAAGACTGCAGGCAAGTTGCCTATGGAACGGCGAGGCTAAACAACATTAAAATGACAGATTCCTGGGAAAGAAATTCCATAGCTGGTGTAGAATGGCTTAGATGTTTTAGAAATCGACATCCAGATATCTCGTTGAGAAAGCCAGAACCCTGCAGTCTTGCAAGAGCAACGTCCTTTAACTGAGAAAATGTGAAAACCTTTTTTGATAATTTATCAAAAAATGTTCTTAACAGAAATGACAAATTTGCTGATAGCACACGCATTTATAATTTGGACGAAACGGGAACATCAACTGTTCAGAAACCCCAAAAGGTAATTGCCCCAACTGGTTTGTCGAATGTCGGAAAGGTTACTAGCGGTGAAAAGGGAACTTTGGTTACAACATGTTGCATGGTAAGCGCAACAGGGCATGCAATACCTCCTGTCATTGTTTTCCCAGAAAGAATTATAGAGACCTGATGTTGCACGGAGCTCCCCCTGGGACGTTAGGATTGGCGGCTCCATCTGATTGGATGAATAGTAATCTGTTTGTTAACGTAATAAAACAATTTATCCATCATACCAATTCAACTCCTGAAAATCCGTCATTACTCATCATGGATAACCACGAATCGCATCTCTCCATAGAGGCCTTGTATTTGGCAAAAAATTCTGGAGTAACAATTCTCACACTGCCTCCACACACTTCAGCTAAATTGCAGCAGTTAGATGTTGGACTGCTAAGTCCGTTTAAGACTTATTATTATGCCGCTTTAGAATCCTGAATGCTTCGTAACCCAGGGAAGCCTGTCACCATTTATCAAGTGGCTGGGTTTGTCGGCCACGCTTATCCCAGAGCTATGACACCACTGAACATAGCCGCTGCCTTCTCCAAGTGTGGAATTTTTCCATTTAACAGAAACATATTTAGCGACGAAGATTTTTTGCCAAGCAGTGTTACGGACCGTCCTGAACCCAACAATACAACAGATAAGCCAACCTCTGAAACAACTGAAACGCCACAACGTAATGAAAAAAACCAAGCAGGCCCAAGCAAAATTGCGGATGATGTTGTAGACACAGAGAAATCCATTGACCAGCCTTCTCAGTCCACCACCAAAGTATTAATAACACCAGAAATATTTCGACCACCTTTAAAAGCAGGTCCTCGTGATGAGACGAGAAAACGTAGAAATGTTAGAAAAAGCGTTATAGCAACAGATACACCAGAAAAGGATGCAATAGCTTTAGAACGGGCTAACGCAAAAGCTAAAAAAGAAACTGCAAAAAGACAGGTTTTTGCAGATTCTGCTAATACAAAAACCAAAGCTGCATTGACAAAACCAAATAAGCGTAAAAGAAAATCTGATTCAGACACAGACGAATCTGAACAATTTATTTCTGATAGCTCTTCTGATGATGACTGGTACGAAAAACCAAGTGATGATGATGACTTAGAAATTTTGGATGAAAACTTTGCTGCTCTTTCACGAAATCCTAAAGAAGATGATTTTGGCTTGGTACACTTTACTACAAAAAAACTGTCTGTTTATTACGTAGCAAAAATTTTATTATTAATATTAGATGTTGATGAGAATGATGAGTGCTTCGTATCATTTTTAAGATTAAAAGAAAGAGAAAAACAAAAGGTTACATTTCCCATTGAACCCGATCTAGCAAATGTAAAAATTTCAGATATTAAGTATATTTTTAAACATCCAAAAGTGCTTGGATCTAAAAGTAGACAAGAAACGTTTTTGTTCAAGGATGATTTGTCCTTGCTGAACATTCGTTAAGTTTTTAACTCTCTATGCTTTATATCTAATATAAGCTACTAAATTTTTCAAATTTTGATGTTCGATCTTTTTATTTTTTTAATGCCTGTATTATTTTAAATTATCTTAGTAGAACTACGTTTGTTTGTTTAATAAGCACCATTTTTGTAATAAAACATTAACTAATTAAAAATCATATATTTTTTTCCACTTGTTTTTGATTATTGCATTGTTGGTTCACTGTAAAATTGTTCATGGTTCATTGTGGACCACCCCTGGTCCACAGTTAATCAAATTACATTTAACAAACAAAGACTAATATCTATTACATACATTGTTAAAATTAAGAATACACTTTAAAACAATAATTTAGAAACTCTATTTTGTAGTTTAAACGCAAAAAATATATTTAAAATTTTAATTTTACCTATTTTTTGAGCTTTCAAAAAAAAGTGGTTCACTGTTGAACATCTTCCCCTACATATCATCGGAGTAACTCACTTATATTTTATATAACTCACATATCATTTAGCATAAAATTAGAGCCGCTTCTTTGATTTCTCTCTTTTTACTATCTGATTCTTTCAGGACTATACTTGAATCTCTCCACTGAACTCATGTTCATTATCCCATGCGTGTTGACATATTTGAGATATATCAAATTCTCTATTTTTAATATAAGACTGATGTTCACTTATTCTAACGTTTAATGGTCTTGATGTTTCATCTAAATAAAATTGTTCGCATTCACAAGGTATTTTATAAATGCAATTATTTGTTGTTATCATTTATATCAATTATTATATTTGTTCATCTCTGTCGTTAACATGACAGGGAATGAAAGTCACATCTGAGAACGGACCGGATTAGCCCATAAGCATAGCAGTTAGGTACCTCCCCTTGTGTCTAGTACGGTGACTCTTACTGTATATCTATAGTTGGTGTGCTTCCACTTGAAGCACTCTGCACAACAATTATAAAATATTCATTTAATTCCATATCTAAAACACACATAAGACAAAAGTAATTATACATTATATCGATGGTTAAGAGCAGAGATATAGTAAGTCCACTTTTTGCTGATTTTAAGATAACATTATAAAAATATTCAGTAGGGTCATATGAATGTTCTGCATAATTATTGTAAGTCCAGAATGATTGTAAATGGGTTAAACGGCCTTGCCAAAATATAGTATTTCCCATTTGTACTAAAAACCGACTTGCACAGATATTTTATGTCCGTTTGGAAGTGCACAAACATAGTATGTTTTGGGACATACAATATTAGTGCTCACGAGATCAAACTTATCATTGCTGTAAATATGATTTGTCCGGACATGCAGTAACAACCCTTATGTTGTGTGTCCATACACATTTTCAAAAAAAATATTTTTTAACCCAATAATACATAATATTTTAAAAAATATCTACATTAAGCTAATAATGATACCCGAACTTCTTACCCAAACATTATGATATATCAGTATATCAGCAGTATCAAACAAAAAGTAACGCAAAAGCTTCAAAACGTTCTCCTCAACAATTAAGATATTTGGACATACTATATCTGCGCTCTTAACCATCGATATATTTGAATTTATAGTGTTCAAGGCATTATTTATTGTTCAAGACGAAAAAAGAGGAGAAACAGTGGCTCATTTTTACCAAGAACACATAATGATTGCAAATACTTGGATTAAACTGTCAAAAACAATATATACACATGGGAAGCACCTTGGGATTATCTAGGTACTGATTGACAACAAAAATTAAAAAAGAAATTCTACAACTATATGAAGAAAAAACTACAACTCTAGCAGTTGATAACAATCAAGTAATTGTTATACAGGCAGAAGATGTAGGAAACATCTGAAAAATACATCATCAAAAAATGAGGGATAACAAAGAAAAAGGAAGAATATTTTCGAGATCAATAATTGCGTTTTATTTTTTACTTACCCATTTTGGCAATATCGTCTTAAAATGAAAATTTTGTCAAATTTGTGCGTTCCTCCCTCCCAAAACCAAATTAATATATACAATACAAAACAACAAACAAACTGGCCCTGACGTGGAGAAAGTGTATTTTTTGGTCGTGTCTGGGTGTGACCTTGTGTGACGGTGACAAGCAGCATTCAGGTTAGACAGAGGTTAAACAGAAACAGAAGAAACGTCCGCTAATCGATCGTTCGGGGAGAATTGACAGCTGAGAATCGCGTCAGCGCACAACGTCAATCCCGAATTGTTTTTTTTTTAAATTGTTTAGTATCTTTTAAACCGAAATGGCGGCAAGTAGTATTGTTAATAATTTGTTGTTAGATTTAACTGATAGTTCATCTGAGGATGATTATGATGATGAAGTTGAAGCTACTGTAGCATCGCTTGCTTGTAGTAACAGAAAAAAACGATTTTGGGTAGATAATCATATAAAATTCAGAAAAGAACGTGGGTAATTTGCACTATTTGAAGAATTAAGTAATGAAAAGTTTATAAGCTATTATATAATGGAGAGAAATAGATTTTCTGAGTTGCATGAATTAATTAAGGATGATATCAGAAAAAAGAATACGAATATACGTGAAAGTATTTCAACCATGGAGCGACTCGCACTAACTTTGAGGTAAGTAAACTACAATAAATACTATTAAACCTAACGTTTATTGTTATTTACAAAACTTATTATCTACATATCTCTTTTTAAAAAAGATACAATATCTGTATTTCCATCAAGTTCAAATTCTTCCTCAGAACTTAAATGCACCGGTGAACTTAAAGGTGCGGAATGGTCCACATTTTCTGGATCACTCAAAAGAACTTGTGCTGAGGTTCCAGCCTGACTCTCTAAATGAGTTTCTCGTGCTTCCATCACAGTGTTAAATACCTGTCTTTGAATTTTAAGTTGAACATGTTCCGGTAGAGTCCTAGTCATCTCGCACATGCAGTTGTAAAATGTTTCATTAGCATTTTTCGGCTGTACTGAGTTCATTTGGGTGAAACATTCCCTTCTGTATAGGTCTCGTTGGGCTGACTTCTTTTCTCGTTTTGCTTGCTGCTTTTTCAAAAAATCTAAAATTTGGTCATTTCTCCTTTTTGGTTGGTACGTACTTGTGTTTGGCTTCTCATCGACAGTCTCATTAATTCCTTCATCATGGAGTGGTGTGTCTTCGTCTGCAGGAGTGTTTTCTGCTTCATCTGCAAACGATACCGTATTGGTAGACCTACCGCGGTTCGACATATATGGAAGGAGAAACACCAACAGTTTCTCATACTTCCAAGGCCTATTATCACTTGCTGCCTGTCCTGTAACTGTTTTTTTCTTGGCTATCGCTTGTCTATGCCCATTTCTCAATTTCTTCCACAAATGTTTTGCTTCTTTTACTGAAAAAAAGTAATTACTTTTTTCTGCTTTTAGGTATCTGGCTGCAGGTCACAGCTTTAGATCTATGGCTTATAGTTTGTTATAGAATGGGAGATGTAACAGTTACACCAGTTAATAGGGAAAAAAATCATCGATTTCACGTAAAAATGTTAAAAAGGGTTTTGAAGGTTTTAAACGATAGATGAGGGATAAATGATGATAATTCCGTGAAGACGTACAGCTAATTTTTCTTCTTTTTTTTTTAAACAGTTACAAAGAATGAAAAACTCAGTTTTTTGACTATAAGTCGTTTCTTGTGTATTTTAGAGAAACATGTTTCAAATAAATATTGTAGACCTTCAACAGTTCTTTAATTTGGTGGGACAAATATTGAAATATATAAACAATTGACCGAGATAATTGTAAAAAACTCTCATTTTTGCACTAATTTATAAATGTTAATAACGGTATTTTTTGCACAACTATATTTAATTTAACTACTTTATATTATGCAAATTAGAGGGTTATTTCATTGTGATAAATTTGAACCAGATTGACCAAATAGTTTATGAGTTATTCAATTTGTTTATCCCAGAGAGCAATTGCTTAAACAACTGTTCTTGACCTAACAGTGACTCTAGAGATATTTTAAAAATCCCAATCGATTATTTGAGACTTTCATTTTAAGACGTATTGAAAATGTTTTAAGATTTTATCAGAATTATTATCAAAAAAACCGTCTGAAAAATACCCTACTTTTTAGGTTATAAACAATTGGAATAACTTTGACAGTTTTTATGATACACGCTTGTATGTAGGCTCACTGAAAAGCTGGTGAAAAAATAAACATTAAAATTGTAAAAAGAATTTTATATGACCAATAGAAATCAAGTTAGAATTTTTTTTTCAATAAATCATATTTTTATTGTTTATAAACATTAAGAGCTGAAAATTGAATGAGGTGTTTAAGAAAATCTATATTTTATGACCCACTTCATATATTGCATATTATACAGTGAAAAAATAAAAAGTCATGACCCGTTAAACTGATGGTACTCGTGAAACACCGCCAACGAATGTGAAGGTGAGAATAGCTTCGTTTTATTTTTTAGAATGGAATCCCAATTTAAAACAATTTACAATTAATTTAACTTTTATGTGCAGAGCTCAACAAATCTGGGTGCCGAACTAAACTAGCAGATGAAGATGAAGACGTATTAATAGTGCAGGCATCTGGTTACGAACATATTTATTAACCTGACAAGATCGTTGTAATAATTTGTAATGATACCGATATAATCATAATATTGACGCAACTCTCTGCTCCGGACAATAACATATATTTTGAAAAAAAAAAGCGAAAAAGGACAATCTATCTATCTATTATAGTTGTAATAGGTTTAAACATTCTCATATAAGAAAATACGTTGGGTTCTGATATATTTTTACTGGGTGTGGGTGTGATACAACTTTTTAGGTCTGATAAATATTTTTTATGACGAGAATGCTAACAAGGACGACATCATGAAAAACGGATATCATATCATTGTTGCTTTGTATTCTGCTGCAATTGATGTTACATATAAAAAAAAACACAATAACATATTGACATTAAATGAGTTACGATTTTTACAATTTATAAGAAATACAGAGAAAAAAAATTTGCGTTTATCATCAATTACAACACTGGTTAGGTAAAAAACTGGATGCTACCCATACCCAATATGGATAGAAAAAAACTGATATGGATTTTGAACCCATTTACACCTTAGATTGTTTGACTCCTGAAGTGATATTAAAACAAATAACATGTAAATGTTCAACGGGTTGCAAAAGTACAAGATGTAGCTGTAAAAAATATGGTATAAACTGTACGGATCTTTGTACAAACTGTGCAGTGGAAGAAGAGGAGAAAAAATGTTGCAATCGCGCTGCAGTGTTTCTTGACGATGTCGAGTCAGACTTTGTAGACGATGAACTAACTGTAGCTTGCCGAGAAGTTTAGAAGTTGTAGATGTTCACTAGAATAATCAAATTAAAATTCCTAAACTATGTTCTATTTTTTATTTTCATACTTATTAGATGCCTACCTAGACAAATATTAATAGATTCTTTCAATTAAATCATAATAAAACAAAAATTAATTTTTTAAAAACTATTAAGGATTATTATATACTTTTTAATTATTGCAATTAAAATAAATAAATAATGTATTGTACTAATTTATAATTATTTTATACTTATATAAAAAATATACTTTATTTAATAAAATTTAAAAAAATTTTACGAAATACTTGTAAAATTCAATAACTTTTATAGTATAATTGAATCAATTTATTTTCACGGGATTTTCCAATTTTCCCGGAAGGTAAAATTTGCACAATTTTTATTATTTTCTTGAGCTACCCCAGTTAAAAAAAGAAGGTTGCGCGTGCTATGGAAGGTGATAATTTATTGCAGTTTGTTTTCCAAAAAAGGAAGCGAAGCTCGAACAGTTCCCACCTTCATTTTCGTTGGTGGTGTTTCACGAGTACCGTCAGTTAACGATACCGTTATAATAATAAGTTTTTATTATTTCACTACCTATGCAATCTATACACTGGATCATAAAATATAGATTCCCATAAATACAATATGTTCAATTTTCAGCTCTTAATGTTTATAAACAAGGCAAAATTGATTTATTAAAAAAATACTAACTTGATTCCTATTACTCATATAAAATTATTTTTTCTTTTTTAATATGTATTTTTTCATCAGCTTTTCAGTGAGCCTACATGCAAGCGTGTGACATAAAAACTGTCAAAGTTATTCTAATTGTTTATAACCTAAAAAGTAGGGCCTTTTTCAAACGGTTTTTTTAATAACAATTTTAATAAAATGTTAAATTTTTTTAATATATCTTAAAAACAGAGTCTCGAATAACTGATTGCGATTTGCTAAATATCTCTCGAGTCACTGTTAGGGCAAGAACAGTTGTATAAACAATTGCTCTCTTGGATAAACAAATTGAATAACTTATAAACTATTTAGTCGATCTGGTTGAAATTTAGCACATTTAAATAGCCCATTAAATAGCATAATTTAAAGTAGCTAAATTATATATCATTATGCAAAAAGTAAAGTTATTAATATCTATAAATTAGTGCAAAAATGAGGGTTTCTTGCCATTATCTCGGTCAATTGTTTATATATTTCAATATGTATCCCACCAGATTAAAGAACTTTTTAAGGTCTACAATATTTATTCGAAACAAATTTCTCTAAAATGAACAAAAAACGTTTTATCGTCAAAAAACTGAGTTTTTCTTTCTTTGTAACTGTTTAAAAAAGAAAAGAAGAAAAATTAGCTGTACGTCTTCACGGAATTATCATCAGTTATCACTCATCTACCGTTTAGCACCTTCAAAACCCTGCTTAACATTTTTTCATGTTTTTTTATCTATTAACTGAGGTAAGTCTCTGAAATTGTAGAAGAAGTGTGTGATAGTATATGGAACTGCTTACAACCGTTGGTATTAAGCGAACCCACTGCCACTGACTGGAAAACTAAATCGACGGATTTCGAAAACATTTGCCAGTTTCCTCATTGCTTTGGAGCCATAGACGACAAACATGTTACTATTAAGGCACCGCCTAACTCAGGAAGTGCTTTTTTTCATTACAAAAAGACTTTCTCAATTGTTTTGCTGGGAGTTGCAGATGCAAAGAAAATGTTTATATTTATATCGATGTGGGATCAATGGGACGCTTTAGTGATAGTGGTATATGAAATGACAGTGACTTCTGCAGATAATTAAAGGCTGGCAAGTTGAACCTGCCACCAGAAAACCACTATATCCAGGTGGAATCGAAATGCCTTACGTCTTTCTAGGCGACGAGGCGTTTCCCCTGTCACACAATTTAATGCGCGCATATCCGCAAAGTAAACTCACCGAGCCTAGACGTTAGGGTGGTTCAAGATCTTATGTGAAAAACTCTTGTTGAATGTAAAAGCCAAGGGACCCCCCCCCCATTCTTTTCTAATTGATAAAAAAAGGTAAGGAGCCAAAATATGAAAGTCATAAGTCACTTGGAAGGATGTGCTCAATACTGTTTAAATAATAAAAACGGGAATATTTTTATCGATTTTTGAAAAAATTACAAGACATGTTAGGATACAAAAACTTAATTTATTTGTTTATTTTACATTAGAACCCATGTTTAAAATAAGTACATTTTATAGTGAAGACCATAATAAAACTGAACTCTTTAAATTTGTCTTTGGAAATTGATGGTTTCTGTAGGCTTTCTAGAACGGCCTTGTTTGTTGGCTCAGTCAGGACTTGTTTTCGATTAGCCTCTACAATCTGCAGTAACAGCTGTTTTTCGCCCTCATCATTTGTTATGAGTTTGTTAAAATCTTGAAATAGTTTTACACCTCTTTCTGCGATGTCATTGACCACTTTGATTTTATTTACTGTATTTTTTGCCTCTTTAAACTCTGGATCCTGTTCCCATTCACTTGGATGATTGTTTAAAAAGCTTTGCATAATGTTTAGCTTAGTAAACAACAACATTGTTCTACTATTAGCAAAATCTGCCAATTCACATTCCTCACTTATCGGCATTTCCTCTAATCATCCTTGGCGGTGCCGGGACAGACATCTTATTCACTATGCTCACTTTGTTTTTAAGGCTCACTTTGTTTTCAAGGCTCACTTTATTGGAAAAAAGTGATAACCCGTCCATTTCGTCAGATAGGTACCACAAATGTGGCTGCAAGGCTTTTTGACGCTGTATGTCCCCAGCCTCTTTCCAAAAAATTAGGTCGTTGAAAGCTGCATTGGCCCTAGTTGGAGCCTCAACCCGTTTTTCACATACAAAAGTGTACCAAAACGGATAAATCTGTCCAAGTTTTCTTTCTCCTTGGTTGTAAGATGGTAAACTACTTGACCTAGGAAAAGGTTATATGCATAAATAAGCTAGCCATCCACCGACCGTGGTGTATAGGCCCAGGTGCTCTTCAGTGAATTTTTTCTATTGATTGTCCCAACACCAACAGCGTCAGTTCAATAAGTTCGAGGTAGTCATCTCGAGGCTGGTCTTTCTTAAAAAGATGATGTAGCAAGGACTCGATGGCTCTGTTTTTTAACTCAGCTTCTCCAGGGAGAAAAATTATTGGTGTGTAATCTGATCAATCAACTGCATTCCATCAACCTTCTAAATATGGGAATTTCAGAAGAGCTTGATGGTCCCAAACAGAATGCAAATACTTTGCTCAAAATGATTTCCATTGTGTGATGGCGACAAAGAAGCCATAGAAGTTCTTCATTCAGCTTATTTTCAAGGAAAGTGCATGCACTACTCTTAAGACCAGTATTGTCGGTTGTTGTGTCACAGCCCATACCAATGACTTTTTCATCGAGATCCCATGTTTTAAGTACTGCGTCTCCAGTGTTCAAACCTGTTCCACTAGCCAATTTTGGCACCCTCAATAGTTTCTCATTTCCGCCAGCATAGGAAACTAGCATTGGTAGTCTATCTACCTTGTGTTAACCTAAAATGTCGGGCAGGACAGCTGTCCCAATGAACAACCATTGGTTCTTTGATGTCTAAGTTTGATTTAATATCTGTCGAAAAATTCTGTCTTGCTGCTTCTCGTTTCCTTTTTACAGAACTTCTTGAAAGCGGTAATTGCGCAGGATCATGTCCAAGTGCGGCAGCAATAGGAATGATAAGCCTTACAACTCTACGATCGGAAACTTTATTCCTGTCTAAAGCCGCTGCCACATTCATGTCAAAAAGGCTCTTCTTAGCCTTTGGTTCATAAACGTCTTCGCTTTTGCCGTCTAAAACTTTGTTTAACTTTTTTTCTAAACTTGTGTTTTACGGAAATTTATGAAAACTAAATGTTGTTGAGCACTGCCTTCCATATGTTCTAGAGCGTTAAGATTTGGCATAGATTATTCTTTTATTAGATATAACAAAATGGGAGGGTCCCTAGGTCTCTAAAAAAACTTGAGTTTTTTGGACGACCACCCTACTAGACGTATTTACAATTATCGGGTTTGTAGAGCCAGGCGTGTTATAGAAAATGCCTTTGGTATATTAGCAGCACGTTGGAGAGTTTTTAGAAAACCATTTGAATGCCGAGTGGAACTAGTTGAGAAAGTTGTAAAGGCTACATGCGTTCTTCACAGCTACCTCATTCACGATGTTGTTTATAATATGCGAGAAGAGGAAATTGAAGATCTGCAGGAGAATCAGCTACGATCCCTACAGAAGAGTGGGTTCCGATACTCTAATGAGAACTTTTTAACTAGGGAAGAATTTTGTAGATACTTTAATATAACTGGTAGTGTCCCGTGGCAAGTAACACGGGTGCAAAGACGATTAAATGCCGAGTAAACCTGAGTATACAGTGATGAGCGAGCTAATAACTGGCACATTACCCCAAAAGATGGAAAACATAATACATTGCGAAACAAAAAGAGATGAAACTAGTGGAGGTGGAAATTATCGTTATAAATGTATAAATTAACATTACATTACATAGTTTCCCACCTTTAGACGTCTGTGACAGGAGTATTTTATAAAATTCTACTGTCACAATGACAGTTATCACACTCCTCTGATACGTCTAAAGGTGAGAAACTATGTAATGTAATGTTAATTTATGCATTTATAACGATAATTTCCACCTCCATTAGTTTCATCTCTTTTTGTTTCGCAATGTATTATGTTTTGGATCCTTTGCGCTATTTTGCCGGTTATTAGCGCGCTCATCAAGCCCGCATGTCACCATCAAATAATGTGATCAAACAGTTTGAGCAAACTCCGGAAGTACGTCAAAGCGAAGTCACAATTGCAGTTTTTTTGAAATTCTAAAAATCTGTGCTCTCGCTATCAGTCTAGTTTGATCAAATTTTTTGTATTGAGTTGTCTAACTTGTTTGTACTTTATTTAAAATTAAAATTTTTCATTATTATCCACAATGAACACTCAGGATGTGACGTCACTAACTGTCACTTTCAGTTTGCTCAAACCAGTTTGATCAAATTATTTGAAGGTGGGACGCGGCCTTTACTGTACAATAGTATTCGATATCAGATATCACCTATCTCCTCAACTATTTTAACTTAGATAATAATATTATATGAGGCCGTTATTTGCAAAACTCCCTCTTTGCTATTTGACTTTACACCAACAATAAATTGATAAATAAATTGACAAGTTCTTCAAGGTCAAATTTGACGTGTGTACAAAATATAATTTAACATCCAATTTTAGCTAAAGATCACCTTAAGTTTTCTGTGATTTTACCGTGAATCAAAAGAAAATGAAGAAATTTGATGAAATAGAACATGTCCCATTATATGACATGTTTTATTTAGTGAAATTTCTTCATTTTCTTTTTATTCACGGCAAAATTGGATGTAAAATTGTGATTTGTACACGTTAAATTTGACCTTAAATAACTTCGTGAATTTAGTCATGAATTTATTGTTGGTGTAAAAACACGCTTTTCATTAACTTTGTTGTAACACAATGAAGAACCGTCATGTAACGATCACGTTACTAGATAATTAACGTTCCATGTGTTCCATGGGAAAGAATGAATACGTTCCATGGTACTGTGCAGGACGATGATCGTTACATGGACGGTTTCTTGTTGTGTTGGAACCATCGAGATAGGAAGGAGTCTTATCCCGATGGTTTGAACAAACCTATAAATTGATGAAGAAATTGACAGTTCTTCAAGGTCAAATTTGACGTGTACATAATGTACGGTTTGTGGCACAAAACACAATTTGACATCCAATTTTACCCATGCACAGATCACCTATACTCCGTCTACCGAACAGACGGAGTAATCAAGTGAATAAATCATAATATTTCTTCAAAATACCTTAACGCACGGCCTTGTACACAATACCGATAACACCAATTACCGAATACCTTGTTATCGGTATTGTGTAGAAGGCCGTGCGTTAAGGTATTTTGAAGAAATGTTGTGATTTATTCACGTGATTACTCCGTCTGTTGGGTAGACGGAGTATAGTGTTCTGTGATTATACCGCGAATCAAATTTTTTCATTTTTTTTATTCACGACAAAATTAGATGTAAAATTATGTTTTAAATTATTGTCAACGTCAAATTTGACCTTGAAGAAGTTGGTAAATTGTTTCATGAATGTATTGTAAGGGATGTTGCTAAATGAGCCTGAAAAAATAATGGAAAACTGACAATAAGAGCAAAGTACAAAAGGAAACAAACCATGAAATTGAAGATGATCAGATAGCAATAGAAATACCCACAGAACAAGAAATAAAGAACGAAATAAAGAGCTTGAAAAATAACAAAGGCCCAGGAATAACAGAAATATCGGCCGAAATGATAAAATCAGGAGGGAAAAGACTACAGAAAGAGATATATGACCTGATAAAAAGAATATGGGAAGTAGAAAAAATGCCAGAAGAGTGGACCATAGCAAGAATATGCCCTATACATAAAAAAGGTGATAGAATGCGATGCGAAAACTACAGAGGCATCGCACTATTAGAAATAGTTTACAAAATCTTGGCACAAAGTATAAGAAAAAGGCTAAGTCATTATTCGGAAAAAATACTGGGGGAATACCAGGCAGGTTTTAGAAACAACAGATCAACGACTGATCAAATATTTGCCTTAAAAGAAATACAGACTACCTGTTACGAACATAAAACAGTACTATATGCTTTGTTCATAGACTTTAAGCAGGCTTACGACACAGTAAATAGACAGCAGATGTACGAACTGATGAAAGAATTGGGGATACCAAGTAAAATTGTCAGGATGATAAAGATGACGATGGAAAACACAACAAACGAAATAGCTTGGAAAGGGTATACATCCAAAAAGTTTGAAACCAAGGAAGGATTACGACAAGGAGACCCACTATCAACAATGGCATTCAATCTAACATTGGAAGGAATAATCAGGAAAAGCAGAATAAACATGCAAGAAACGATATTTAAAAACGGCCACCAATGCATAGCATTTGCAGATGATCTGACGCTATTAGCAACAAGCAAAAAAGAACTACAAAAGTTAATGAAAAACATAATAACAGAAGCCAAAAAATTCGGACTTAAAATAAATGAAGAAAAGACAAAATATATGATAATGGGAGAGATCCAAAAAGAAAAAGAGAATAACATCATAGTACAAATAGATGGAGAAAAAACATACTCGTTTAAAAGAGCCAAAGAAATTATTTACCTGGGAGCCAAAATAGATGAAAATGGTCATGAAGAAGGGGAGATAAAGGCAAGAATAGCTAAAGGAAATAAAAAATATGGAGCATTACGCACATTATTGAAATCCAAATACGTATCAAGAAAAACAAAAGTAGTAAAACAAGTTTTTGTAGTCTACAGTAGAATTGGTTCGGGGCCGGGTTTGGAATTTTTAAACTGGCCGTTAGTACAGGTGGCCGGTAATACAGGTTTTACTGTATGGCATATTTATTCTCCTACCCACTTCCTACCCCCCCCCCTTAATTTTGATTATTTATTGATTGTAGTCTTTTTTGGACTCAAATTTTGGCATATCTTTACGCGAATCAATTTTTGCTTTAATAAAATTGTCTCTTTTTGGTGACCCAATAACCGATGAAGATGCTTCAGTTACGAGCTTCACGATTCTCTCTACAGATTGGGTGTGAAAGGGAAATGTAGCGATGTCAATGATTTTCTCAGGAGATCCGGAAATAATATTTTTTAAATCTTCTACTTTCAAACCTTGAAGCAATGGAGGGCAAGTTATTTGATTGTTTTGCCAATCAATAAGATTAATATAGTCATCTGCTTCAAAATTGATTTGTGGTATAATAAAATGTCGGATATTAGATGAATCATCATTATTGGCCTTAGTTTTTGCATTGAGAATGCGACGAAGAGTAAGCTCTCTTATATGCGGGCGAGTGTCATGCAGCATGCATAGCAGAAGATTTTCCGGATGTACAAAATAGGCATTTCTTTGAATTACAGGGTCTATAACACTTTTCATATTTTGGTCTAAATATCTACTACGCGTAATTGTTTGTAACACATGCTTTGCACCATTCGCACATGACGAATTGCATTTGATCTGAAACTATAAAGGAGCATAAACTGTGACAATAAATTTGGTTAGTTCCTTTAATTCTGATGTTGGATTTTCAGTACTGACATAAAGACGCAGAATGCGATTCGCCAACGTGAGCCATCGAGAATGACTCAATTTTCCAGGGCTTCGGTTTAATAAATCGACAGAACATTCCTCTGTAGAAATTGCGACACAAATTTGAAACAAATATTTCTGATCGGCACTTAAGTCACTTAAATGTATTTCTCGTAACTCACAGTCAATAATGTCATAGTTTACAACCGGCATATTTTCGCACTGCACTATTTGATTTCCTATAGTTCCTGCAAGAGCTCTTGGACCTTGAGTTTGACCGTCAAGCTTTTGGAAAAGATGCCTTAAAGGTAATTTATTTGCGTGAAGCTGACAGACAAATCTTTGTAAAGGTCGGCCTAACTTTAACTCTAGTTGAGAAATAACACCATTTTTTCTTCCCGTATTGACCACAGTTCCGTCACATCCTACTACCACTAGTTCTTCTAGATTATACCTATAACTCTCTAAAAAGTTCACAATACTTTGACAAATGCTTAGAGCCGATCCAGAAAGGGGTACTGTGTGACCTAAAAATATGGAGCCTGGCTCTTGAACTAATGAAACATGCTCTTCGAGTACGGTTCTTCTGTGGGGCTTGCCTTCAATATTTTCGATAATGAAGGTTTTATCTTTCCTTCCGTCAAAATATATGGCCTTCAAAGTATCGGGGGAGTTTTGCATAAAACCTTTTCTTGATTGGTCTCTTGCTCTTCTTAGTTTGTTTCTGTCTATTACGTTTTTCGTGTTAGCGTTGCTAACCAAGGTCCTGTAGCACTGCCGTTGCCACAGCTGCTGCAGATCTGTCCGATAGTCCATAGCGGTCACAGACTTTGGCCAAGGTAGGAAGTTTAAAATAATTTTGTGAACACTGCATTTCTGTACTGATACTGGCATGGGAAGTGGAAGGCAATTCAGGATTATTTTGCCATTCTTCGGATCCTGTATTTTCCGGTATTGTTTCGGATCATTTTGCCACGCAATACGTTAATTACTGTACATGGTGGATAAACAGTTTACTTGAATATTTTTAAGAGCCCTTGGTTTCCTCGATTTTCCAATAAGTAGAAGTCTTAATTTTAAGGATCCAGAAGAGTTGCTACACATCAAAGGAGTTACCCGTTCGTTGCTTTTTTGTATCCAGGCGCAATTTTTTACTTTAGGCTACCAGTGTTTTGGTTGGAAGCATTCTTAAATTGAGACCAGTTTCGTCACAACTGAAGATTTGGTCTGACGTGAGGCCGTGCTCTAAAATAAGATCTCTCAATTTTAAATTAAACGGCTCAATTTTAGATGAATCGGCCGAAAGTTTTTCACCCGAAATGTTCAGTTGTCGGATGTCATACCCCTTCTTCCACCTGTCAGCCAAACATCTGTCGAGCCAACCATCACTTGCAGTAAAATTTTCCTCGCCATCTTTATACCGTTTGTGAAACTCGACAGCCTTAGCTTGAATCACGGGGCCACTAATTGGACTTCCCAACCCTCGAAGATTAGAAAACCATGAAAATAAGGCTTCAGAAGTCTGTTCGTATTCTCCTTTCTTCATAGTTTTCCGCAACAAATCACTTCTACCATTCACTTTTATTAACCCATTGTTCAATATATTTTCGTTTACGTCTCCAATCTCACACACTCACTTCTCCAACACCTAGGTGAGCAGCAACCTTTCTAACTGACTCACCTTTGTGCAAGCGTTTTATAGCACTTAATTTTGTTTCTAAAGAAACTACAACTCGTTTACGTTTTAAACGAATATTGCACTTCAAGTTACGTAGAAACTACACAAAGAATGAACTTGTAAGAGCTATGGTGGAGTGGGTGGGGAGGCTGCCAGTAGAAGAATAGTGGTTAGAACAAGAACCCTCGTTAGTGACTCTCAGCGCACTAACAGCCAGTGCAGACCTTAGAACATAAAATATACCAGGAAGGAGTACAATACGCGAAATGACTTCGAGCCAGGAGTGAGGTTGCAAATGGCGACCAGCTGTCAGATTTTGATTCTTACCTCCAGTGACGTACCGTTAAAAGAGGGTAAAAAAGAAGTTTCCTAACGATTTTATTACCGAAAAAAGCTAAATGTGGAAAATGTTTTTGTCCTTACAAAAATATATCTAATACATATATATAAAAAAAGTCCGATCAAAAAGTAGTTTTGTCTAGACAAACTCTTGACAAAAAATAGTTTTTAAGTTGTGCAATTTATAAGAATAATTTTAAATCTAACATGTAAAGGATATTAATTTTAAAAAAGAAAATAGATTTAACAATGGTTACAATTATTATAAATCCATTGTAACACTATTTTTTATTTTTGTGGTCATGAGATACAAATATACATACTAAATATGTATGTCTATATAAATACGCTAATACATGTTGATCTACAATTTTACCAGGTGGTTAAAATTTCATTTATTAGTTCAAATAGTCTTTGTTCGATTTCAAAAGTTGGAAGATCAAAAAGTACTGTTGCATTTACAATTTTTTTCTCCAAATGATTAGGTTCTAAAATAATTTGGGAAGCCAATAACTGAACATTTCTATTTATCACTGCAATCCCTTTACTGCATCTTGAAATAAACCACGCAGTACATTATCAGACATTTATGACTTTCATATATTAACATAAAGGATGCTTAAAAAAAATAAAACTCTAGATCAAAAAGAAGTATTTATTGTCCTTTAAACAGTATTAATTTTGTACAAATATTTCTAATACTAATCTCGTTGAGCGCATTTCTACAAATAAAATGTAATCTAGTGTTCAAATACTGATGGCAGATACTTTTAAGTAAGAGTATCTTATTACTCTCTAACGGAGTTATATCATGTGGTTACATGTTTTCAAATAAATTTTGATGTGAAAAATATTCCAGTATTTCTATGTATGTAAACAAACTGTTTATTTATTTTATTTCCATGTTTGATCTTCTCCTCTCTTAAGAACTTTTTACATTTTAGGCATATATGAATAACATTATAGCTGGGGTAACTAAGAGCCTTCCTAGATTTTTGATAAATCAAAGAATTTAAAAAGTTTTCTTTAACACCATATACTTCAGATATACAATTTTCACACTGTACTATCTTACCAAGTTTAAAGCTGACAAAAACCAGCAATGTATGTGACCACTTCTAAAGAACATGATGATAAGGACTCCATTTCAAATGCATAGTTATGATCATTTATCAAGTTTGCCAAATATTCATAATCCGTTTTAAATGCA
The DNA here is from genome assembly GCF_917563875.1 of Diabrotica virgifera virgifera. Taxonomy (NCBI): domain Eukaryota; kingdom Metazoa; phylum Arthropoda; class Insecta; order Coleoptera; family Chrysomelidae; genus Diabrotica; species Diabrotica virgifera. The sequence continues at coordinate 129,054,484 of NC_065451.1, read as the reverse complement.
TAATTATGATCATTTAATAAATCTGTCACAGGGTCATGTTCATTTAAATCTATTCTGCTAGTGACTGATTCATTAATCATTTGTTCTGGGACTTTGTTTTTTGATGTTACATTAAGGATATTAATGTCTTCCAACGGTACACAGTTTCCTGCTCCACCATCCCTTATCTCGGCATGAATTAAAATTTTTTTGTAAGCTGCAGTAAACTGTCTACAGGCGGGATTGTTGTTGTAACCCCCTTGAGACCTTATAGCACCAAAAAATAATTCTATATGGTCTTGGTTTATTTTGTAAGTTGGAATGAATTTTATTATACTGGTTTCAACATATTTTTCATACAACCCGAGTACAACCTTGAGGCCCATTAATAATCCACAAAAACCAGATTTTCGTTTGGAGTCTAATATTGGTTACCCATCAATGAACTTTAATGCCAGAACATATTTATAAAATTTTAAATAAAATGCTTTAATATTATTAATATTGTAGGAACATGCTGCTTGCTTGTATCCAAAGTCGCTAACTTTATGGGAATTTAAAATATCAAACGCATCATTCATCAGTAAAATAAATTCTGATGTTGCTGTACAATTATTAAATTCTTTTAATTTGAGTTTATTGGTGCAATAAAGTAAAGAATCTGATACAGATCGACTGAAGAGTTGTGTTGCAAGACTAACTTTCATTTTTTGTTTAAAAAATTGAATGCGCCGTTTTCTTAATTTATTTCCCAAATGAAGTACCTCATTTTCTTGTAGCTCATTTAGTTTTATAAGATATGTACTTAAAATATACTACTTTCCCATCACAGCTTATAAATCTCTTTCTGTGTGCAAAACAATTTCTGACTAATTTGATCATATGTGGTGGATTAGGCAACAAAAAGTATAAATTATCATTAAATTGAAAATGAGCCGTTATATTATTTTTATTTAATGTGCTGCCAAGCAATAAACACATACTAAAATTTGTTGAAGTGCCATCGAAAGTGATATTTGTTACAGTTATGCCTACATTTGTTAATAATGTAAGTGCTTGTTTTACCAAAGATTCTTTTTGTTCGCTATTTATTCCGGCCATAAAAAAATAACCTATAGGTATTTCCATGCTTCTTTTATGCAAACAAGCATGAAGACTAACACTTCTTTGGCTATATCCACACTGTCACCACTGAGTCCATTACCACAATCCACATACCCGTAATCCTTATCCCCTGCAAATTCTACATGTTTTCTAATGGACATTTCATCAAAAACTAATGAACAAAGCAGCTTCTTTTCTGAATTGACCACTTTAACTCTTAAAAATCCAATGCTTCAGATGTAAAACCAGGCTTAGCATCAATCATACTGAAGCATACCACTTTGAAAGAGTTTTTGGATGTGTCAAGCAGTTATTAAATGATTTTCTTACATAATTATAAGCTTTTGTAGAAAAAAAGTGCAATGTTACAGCAAAAGTCCTTACTGAGTGTCCATACATCCGTTTAACTCTTTTATTTTGGCTTTTTTGGAACAGCCGTTTAATCAATTCATTGTTTTTACCAAAATGGTCCAACAATACAATACAATGGTTTTCTAGGTGATGGTCTAAACGTTATAAAAAACATGTATGTCAATAGACTCAATGGGTAGAAAACACGAAAGGGATAAAAAATCACTTGCCAGATTTTAAACTGCTACAATTTTTTTATTCTTTAAACCCACCAGGGACTGTAACAGTATCGGAAAATATTAATGGTTTTGTCACTAACAACTTTAAAATTAAAATAAATGATAGAATTCTATTTTTACCAACAGTCGTGACCTATCCGAATGGTAGAGTACCAATTAATAAAAAAAACTGAAGATATATTGACTACATTTAAAAGGAAAAAAGACCATGTTTTGAAGAGATTATGCATTGGCCTACTACTGATGTAATTAATGATGATTAATGCTTTTACTGTTGAAAAAGACAATAAAATTTCCAAAAAAAATATAATTTTTAATTCTTTTCTGAAACAATATAAGCAATATAAATATATAAACAATAAATATTCCTAAAAATCATAGTATGGCATAAGAAAAAAAATTTACAAACAAATGTGTGATGCATAATGTACACTAATGTACAGGCTTGTGCAATTATTTTAAAGTATTTTTTTCTACGGCGCTTTAAAAACAGTTTTTTTTTTTATTAACTCAAAGCTGTAATTTCTGACTCATGTTTTTCTGAAATGATCTATTCATTTTTTTACATTAATAACTTCAATTAATTGATTGCATATTATATACAGGAGCTTTACCAGATGGTACGCCTATGCACACAGCTGATCTTTGATGTTCCTACGCAACTTTTAAACAATTAAATACAATGTATTTAATGCATGTCATGCAGAACTCTACATTTATGTTGAAAGTTGATATAATTCACAGCTTACCTATGAAATGTAATTCCTTCTTTCTTAGTTTTCTCGGTCGTAGTACAACCACAATATGCACAACTAACCATTTTGATTTTATAGTCTTTTTAACGAACTTATACTAACACTATGTAACTAATATATACAGGGTGTTTCATTAATAATTGTCCATATAGTAACTGGATAAACCTTAGCTCAAAATACGAAGATTTAACCTAAAACACTTTTCGACATATTCTTTTCATACTTGCAACAGAACGTACACAAACGTTTCTAGCTACTAGCAGAGGCGTAGGACAGGGGATAGTGAATGCTTGACCCTTCTCAAATTCTACGCCACTGGAGGAATTACTATTTTAGTGCCATTTTTAGATTCTCCAATACTATATACGTAAATAATATACTCTTCATTGGTAACGATAAAGTCATTAGTTTTCGAGATATTTGAAGTTAAATATGAAACGGCACAGTTATTTTGATTGATTCATATGATTAAAATTTAAAAATTATTTGTAGGCAGTACTTTAAAACTATTTGGCGTATCCTTATCTCAGACTTGTCAGAAAGTGTAGGTACTGTAGACCCTACGAAATTAAGATAAATAAACGTTTCTAGCTACTACCAGAGGCGTACGACAGGGGATAGTGGCTGGTTGACCCTTCCCAAATTGTACGCCACTGACGAAATTGCTATTTTAGTGTATTTTTTTGATTTTCCAATACTTTTTACGTAAATAATATACTCTTCACTCGTAACGATAAAATGATTAGTTTTCGAGATATTTGAAATTAAAAATGAAGCGACACACTACATTAATCAAAATAACCGTGTCGTTTCATTTTTAATTTCAAAGATCTCGAAAACTAATGACTTTATCGTTACGAATGAATAGGGTACTATTTTTATAGAAAATATTGGAGAATCCAAAAATTAAACTAAAATAGCAATTCCGCCAGTGGCGTAGAATTCGGAAAGGGTCAACCATTCACTTTCCTCCGTCGTACGCCTCTGGAAACAGCCAGAAACGTTTTTTAACATAATTTAGTAGTTTGTACAGTACCTATACTTCCTGCGAAGTATGAAAAGGATACGTCAAATAGTTTTAAAATGCTGAGCAAAAAGTTTTTAAATTTTTAAATAAAATACCCTGTAACTCAGTAAGGAACCACATTTTATTTAAGTGTTTTAGGTTAAATCTTCGTATTTTGTGCTAAGGTTTCTCCAGTTACTATATGGACAATTATTAATGAAACACCCTGTATACTACTCCTAACTACATATAAATGTGAAAAAAAATTAATGTAAACGTCGTCGTAAAAGGGACATTAAAAGTAAAAACACCAACTAAGTTCGACTTTCGTAAAACGTAAACACTATGAGTCATCCATAGAAGTACAAGATGGCCGACTTCCGCTAGAAATTTAAGGTGTTGTTGATATATGACAGAGTCCTTCCTGTTTATTTTATATTCTAAGGTGAAGACGCTTTCACTTGATCTCGCTCTCCAAGCTAATTTGTTTTGTTCTTTTCAATTACTACCTCGGTTAATCCAGAGGCTCGGTTAGTCCGACCTCGGATAATCGCGTTCACTGTACTTAATACATTAAAATAATTATTAATACCATAAAAGAAAGAATCCATAGTTCACATATGTGGTCTAGAGATAACAAGGTACTCAACTCTAAGAAGGTACCACAAAATTTATTAAAAAGTTAAATATTAAAAATATTGGACGCGTTTCGGCCCAACACGAGCCATCATCATCAATGTACTTGATGTATTTTTCCTGTACTTTGCTGATGATGGCTCATGTTGGGCCGAATCGCGTCCAATATTTTTAATATTTACGTTTTTAATAAATTTTGTGGTACCATCTGAGAGTTGAGTACTTTGTTAATTATTAATACCAAAATTCTATACTCTCAAGACTTCTTCGTCGTTGTCATTATTGAGTGGTTCACAATAAACGTGGTCTTCTTCAGGAAGCCAGTTTCGGATTATTGTGCCATTCTTTGTCGTACTGACTTTCCAGTAGCTTCCCTATGTCCTTTAATTTGGGAAGACCTAGGAAGGTTGTGATAAATTTTACTTTATGGGCTATCTCGCTCAAGAAACATTCCACAGTTATGATTCATATCAAATAATGTATCGCTATTTCTTCTGTTTTTCAAAACAATCACTAAAATTAATTAAAGTGTAATGGTTTCTGAGGAAATCAACAAAATCAAAGACTAGTCCCCCTGTCACAACTCTCCTACCACCGAGGGTACAGGTACAGGGGTAAGTTGTGACAGCATTGTATTTAATCATAGCACTAAATTTAAAATAAATGAATCAAGCATGTTTTTAAGCAAGAAAATACGTTAATCTTCCTTTATTACAAAGTAAAACAATAGTTTAACATTCTCATAACAAGTACCTAATTATATCTTTTAAATCAACTAAATATGGCAGACTTGCTAATGGGACCGTGCAAGTTCGGTAGAGCGACACCTGGTTTCATAGCTCGACAACATTTATAACACTTTTAATTATATTGGCCAATTATATTGGTCCTGGTTACTGGATAATTGTCAAGGCCATAGCCCAAAAAATAATAAGAAGAAAAAGTAAGATTTAGGTGATGTTGTTAAAAGGTAAACATCGTACTACAAACAAAATATAATTAATTAAAATTATTTTAATAATTGCATATCATATCAATAGTGTGGAGCAACATATTATTTTTACAATTTATAACTATTAGAGAGTGCTATAAGAAACAATAATTTGGAAAATATTGACGTCAACGTAAATGAGGAGTTTTTGAACAACTTGCACATAACATAGTCCTTATTGCAAACCTGGTAGATCATGCTTGCCAACTTCTTCAATACCTACAGAGCTCTTGTACAGGAGTCGGCCTATTAACTTTTCCAAAACACGATAACGACAAACCTTGTACTAGCGAACAACATCTCAACTAATGGCACGTAATTAAACGGGAATGGGGGGAACAGGAGAAAAATGAATACATCAGTAAAAATTTATGTATTTATTTTTTAGTAATAGCAAGTTTTGTTTCCTCGATCACAATATACCTTTCAGCCAATTCCATTTTTTTCTTCATAACACTTGTCCTCTCTTCATACGCTTGCAACATCTTCCCCTCTAGTTCTATTTCTTGCTGTCGTATTGACAACTCCCTATCCTTTTGATCATTCATTCGTTGAATCTCCTCCACCGTAGACCGCCTCTTTTGTGCAGGAGGAAGAGGAGTTGTTTCGGTGCCCGGGGAGATAGGGGATGTAACCTCTTCTTGAACGTCTGAGTGAGAGGAGCATGTGGCAATTGGATATAAAGGAGAAACAGTTTCAGCCACTGTGACCAGCCCTGTTTTTCTCTTTAAATCATCTGTGCTGCTGCCTGAACCTCTGCGTCCAAGCAAATATTCTGGAAACAATGTTTTTTTTTTCTAAATTAATTTCATCCAGCTCCCTAAAATAAAACAACTGTTATTACTAAACTGTTTTACCTAAATATATTAACATATAAATTAATAATAGATTAATAAATTAATAAAGATAAATTAATAAAGATTCTATATTGTTCGTTGGTTAGATCTCATCTGGAATATTGCTCTTCGGTGTGGTCTCCCTATTATCAGTGTTGTATAGTGATAAAATTGAGAATGTGCAACATAAATTCCTTCGACATGTTGCGTTTAAACTTGGCCAGTATATGCATTATGACGATATTTTACAGATGCTAAATATTACTACATTAAAAAGCCGTCGATTACATCATGACTTAATTCTATTATTTAAGCTGGTTAACTCACAAATCGATTTAACCGCCAGACAAGACAATTGGTTTCATTTTCTGTACCAATGCATAGAACAAATTATGCTCATAATTCGTTCTTATCTCGAAGCCAAAGAATTGCGAATCAATTTCAGGAACTCGACTTTTCCTACAGCTTAAATATATTCAAGGCCGTATTGTCAAATATCACTTGACGACGGTTATTATCAGATGTAACTTACTTTTTATGTTTATTATTTATATTATTTGTCTGTGTACTTTCATGTTGATTTGTCTTGTAATTTTTAACTTATAAATGTTTTATTTTGTTTTAAACCTTTAACATGTTAATTGTATTTTTTTTAAATTATCGTACTTGTTTTAAAATTGTACTTATTTTGTAAAATGGGTTCGCCCGCAAATAAATAAATAAATAAATAATACATTTTTATGTAGGTATAGTTTGGAAAACCTACACTCATGTTGCTTTGCAACCTAATTGTAAAATTTGAGTTTCTATTACGGTAGTTGACAAAACCATTTTAAAATATCATATCTTAGCCAATTTTATCAATGTTGGAATTTTAAAAAAAATTGACCTGAACTTCTAACTTCTATTGAAAAGCGAAAGATCTTATTATTTTGATTAAATTTTTTAACAATAAAATTAACATTCAGCTTACTTTGTAAATTCAAATGTAGCCCTTCTCCTTCCTGTTGACTTGTTGTTCCGGATTGTTGCCTTATACTGCCTATCCAAAGATTTATATTTGTTTTCGACTTGTATTTCTGTGAAGGAATGTCCTTTTTCAGCCATAGCTGCAGAAGTAGCTTTCCACATCTTTTTTTTTTGTCTTGAGATGCCCCACTTTTCCAACTTTTATCGACATCTCTGTGTACAGACTCAGCAATAATTTAGTTTGGCTACTAGTCCAGGTTTTCTGTTCTACAATAAATAAAAAAATATTTGCCAAAAATTTGTTGTCAAAATTTTCATAAAACTAACTCTTAATCAATTTTTTATGTGCAAGCTTGTAAACAAATCTTCATTGAATTATTATCAGCTGGTTAGGAAATATTGAACATTTATATATATGTAAAGTCTTGTAAATTATTCTAATCTTATTATTATGCAAATGTTATTTTGTTTATTTAGTTTTCGTTAATTTTTAGATAGAATTTGTATAAAACTGGAGAAGAGAGTAACATGAAAGATTTGATATTCTACTCAATCGCAACATTAGTTTTGACAATTTTCTTCTTAAAAAAATTTGGTACTACTATATAGTATGCAGTCAACCTGCCCCTATCTATTATACAATTTTGTAGCTTATTCCCAACTCGGATAGTAAATTGATATGACAAAAGTATTAATTTGTAAAATTAAAATAATAATTCTGCTGATTTATGCATTTTATTCACTTTGTAAAGATTTTTTTGCTGGCACTGTATACCCGTGCGTCTAAATAATACCATAATCTTTTCTCAGAGCGGTTTGAAAAAGTCTCACATAATAATGAAACTCTGTACAAAGTTAATAAAAAGCATCAATCAGAAGAAAGCCACAAAATAGCTTATTCCCAACTAAAATAGTAAATAGAGATATAACCAAGGATTATTTGTAAAATTAAAATAACAATTCTTATTTATGCGTTTATAAATGCGACAGTAGATTGCATACTATAGTAGCACCAAAAATTATCTCCCCTGAAAAACAAATAGTTCTTAAATAGATGTTATTAGTAAATATGTACCTTTAGTGCCAAGTTCTATGGAGGCATCCAACAAACTTTGCCTCACATTATTGGGTGTGTCGGGAACCTCTTCAGTAAAACGAAAGTCAAGTTCGTTATTTGAAAATGAAGTAACTTTATTGTTAAAGGCCGGGACATAGGTACATATCTGCACCGCGTCCGCACCAAGACATGACACGGATGCGGTGCAATGGTAGGAGAAAGGGCAGGCCACACTTGCCCGTCACCTTCACGAGCGAGAACGGCCGTAGTCTTCTTAACATGGTGTATTTCTGTCTGTACCATGTTTTCAAACCTTCGGAAAACTGATTTGGCAATGATTGCCTTGGTTCTAGAGGAAGAAAATGAAGAGGAAACTTTGAGGTGGGCGAAGAAAGAAAATTTGGATGGATATTGCATGGAAATCAAGACCCACTGACGGAGAATTTAATACCCTGTTTCCCCGTCTCATGGATAGTGAAATGAAGTTATACGGATATTTTCTAATGACACGAAATATCTTCCACGTCTTTCTTAACAAGTTGCAAGAAACACTAAAGAAAAACGACACTTTTAAGGGCAATTCAAAAATTTCATCAGGTTCCATAAGAAAAAATATATCTGTGATATACCACTGTTTTTTGAAGCACCCTGTATAATTCACATTATTTTTAGATTACAGTGTTAATGGCCCTGTATATTTCTGTGAAGATTTTTTTAAACTAGGTCGTTTTCCATACAGACACCTAGGCGAATAAAATGAACATTTTATTTTAATATTTATTTACAAATTTATATTTTATGAAAATATTTATCAAAATATTAGTGTTACCGTTGTAAATATGTTGAATAAAAAAGTCCATTTTCCCGAAATTTTCCGGTCAATAAAAATTAGCTATATAGTTGTTATTATTTCGTCAAGTTACCCCAATTTAAAAAAAGGCTCTACGTTCTCTGGAAACTGAGATATTGTAAAAATTTTTCAAGCGCTCCAAATTGAACTTTCAATATCAAAATCTCGACGCGCGAAATTGGACACCCACATTCTTCCCCATTACACGGTCCCAGCTCAGTCAGCGTGACTAACTTCAATTTAATAGTAGATTATACCACGAGTCAATAATGATGGCTATTATTCCCGAGGAATATTTACGAACCGAGCCGCGTTAGCGGCGAGGGAGTAACATTCCGAGGGAATGAGAGCCATTATTGCGAGTAGTATACTCTACTTTATCTACGACAAATTAATTAATTTAAGATTTTTAATGAACAACTTTATTTGTTAAAAACATTAAAATTAGTAATAGTACAATTAATAAACTGAATTGGTTGAGAATCATCGTTAACTTTAGTAGAGTTTTTAATACACATATTTGGGATCTCGATTGCTGTAGAACAAGAAGATGGTACATTACTGTTTATCTCTTTAGCGATAGTATCTGCTGTAGTTGCCTTGTTTCTCATAGACTGATCAATGTATCCTTCAGCTACCTGTGTTGACTTCCAGCCCCCATGACGCTTTAATCCAGTTAAATCGCCTCCTCCATCAATATACAGAGTGGCAGATGATCTGCGATAACAATGGCCGGTATAACTTTGAGGATTTGGCAAGTTTAAATATTTGGCAATCTGCCTACCAATATCTGCAAATTTGTTCTTTCCTATACGTTGTATTGTACATTTAGATTTTTGATAATTTAGAAAGAATGAATTTATTTTCACATGTGACGGACGGAGATCGATGTATTTCTTCACAATATTGTAAAACGTACTGTTTATGGTAAATTTTCGTACAATTTTGGTTTTAGACTTGGGGATTGTTATTAATAAATCTGTTTGGAGATCCTTCACGTCTTGTATATTCATTTGATAAAGTTCGTTTGAGCGGCATGCACCCATAATTCCAATGATCAATATTACCTGAAGCAAATAAGCATATGCGTTTTTGAATAAATCAAATTAAATATGTATATTTACCTTATGTAAAAGATAAATTTCATCAGGAGCTTTGTCAATCAATTTCCTAATTTGCTCTGGGGTTAGAGTGGAAGACTTTTTTGCTTGAAATCCTTCCGATTTTCTCTTTAGAAACGCTCTTAGTTTGCCGTATTTTTCCAGATCAACGTCATGGTTTATTCTCAACATAGATTTAATCATTGAATAGAATGACCATAATGAAGACGGTTTATATTTTGCACTTAATTCAGCGAAATAGGCCAGCAGAACATTTTAGGAAAATGATTTCGCGTTGTTTCGAACACGCCATTCGTTGAAGGTTGCGTACGTTTTATTATAAATGGATTTCGATGTTTCAGGTATTAAGGTAGATGCTGTTGCTGTACCTAGTTCTACAATTTCTGGTGGTGTACAATTAAAAGATTCTTCATTTTCGTCCATCTCAACACAATCTGTCAAATATACTATTCGTTTGACAGTGACACTTTTTGAGGTTGATTATTTTGTTTCCGTGGTGAATTTTGTGATTGTTGTGCCAGAGGGATTAATAGCTACTAATCCCGCATTATTAATCCCTAAGGGATTATTATATGGCATTATATTGCAAACACCACAAGTATAATACATATATTATGTATCAGTCGTAGATAAAGGATTATTACTCATTTTAAATAGCAGATATTCTGTACTTATCAATTGCACTATAAAATATAGATATTTATTATCATTCTTTAAAAATTTCAACTCTTAATATTTATAAACAATAAAGATGTGATTTTTCAAAAAAATTACTGGCTATTATTGGTCGCAGAAAGTTTTTTTCTTTTTTAATGTGTGTTTTTCTACCAGCTTTTTGATACAACCAATTATAATTATTTATCATGAAAAATAACAAAGATATCCTAATGGTTTATAAGAAAAAAACTCACCATTTTTAACGACTTTTTTAACAACATTTAAAAATAAAGCTAGGTATTCTTTTTTAACGTTATTAGTACTTTGAGTTGTTCTGAAGCTATTTTCTTGTGGCATTTTTACAATTTTAACTATTTATAATGGGAAATAAGCCACAATATTATTAAAAAATGATTTTTATTAACGTTTCGACGTCCAAATCGGGTGCCGTTTTCAAAATACAAAATACTATTAACATAAACAAAAATGTTGTTGCTTAGTAAAAAAATTCTTCTAATAATTTATTTAATTTGACTCATTTATATGGGCAATTCAGATACATATGATACATTTTAAAGTAGAAGACTTTAAAATGATATTGCCAATATTTATGAGTTGCGTTCCTGGGACGACTTTACTGTTTAATTTACGAAACGTTAATAAAAATCATTTTTTTTATTAATATTGTGGCTTATTTCCCATTATAAATAGTTAAAAAAGTACTTTGAGTCTTTAAGAACTCATTTCACTTTGCTAAAAAGCTCTGAAAATACTCCTTGGGCAAAAATAATTGTTTAAACATTCCATGTCGGGGATAAATATTTATCATAATTCGTAACCTAACAAACATCTTCTTGAAATTTTGCACACTAATAAAGGCACTTAATTACCTCATGCTCAAGGTGTAATAAGTTTCTTACGGCCTATTTGTTAAAAGTTATTAACATTTACAAAATAGTGCAAAAAATGTGTATTTTTTGCAATTATCTCGGTTAATTATTTATGGATTTTTAACTTATAAAAATTAAAATTAATGGCAACACTGTTTGCAAAACTCAATATAGCTTAGGCTCGTTGCCCTAAACTGTAAGTTGCCCAAAATATGAAAAAAAGCCTTACCTTCTCTCACTGTAGTGTCAGCTTCTGATATTTCACCATCAGCATTATGTTCTACATATGGTTCATATTTGGAGATACGTAAGTCCTGAATGACTTGAAAATTATCTGGATTTTCTTGGTAAAGGGCGTCATACATCGCAGACAGGAGTATGTCCTTATCTATCAACAAAAAATAGGCAATAGGCATGCAATTAAGTTAATTAGAAATTAAGTTATTTAACACTCTTAAGTCCGCCGATACTGCTGCAGTGTTCACACTGTTATCAATCAGATGCTACCATGTTTATGTTTCAACAATTTTCCAATGACTCTATAAATATAAATGGACACAAAAGACAAATATCTGATATTGCCCTGGAGCTGAAAGTGTTACGTGAATAAAATAAGTTAGTTTCACTTACCACGTACCCATGTCTCGGCACGCTCCTCATTTACAACTATCTCCCAATATTCCTTATTAATTTCAACGCCCACAATGATCTTTTTACTCATTTTATTAGTAATGAAAGAAAATTAATGAAAATCTAAAATACTAATGAAAATGATACTAACTATATAAAAACTATAACTATAAAACTTAAGAACTATATAACTAACTATAAGAACACCAACACCAAACAAAACAATAACAAATCTAAGTAACTAACTATAAGAAATAAAAACTAATTTAAATCAAACTACTATTTTGAGAACAACAAACAAAACAAGAACAAACTAAACATGCACGTGGATCGGCTTGGGCATCTAAAAACGATTTAATCTAACCTAACTTTTATATTACAAGCCAAGCGCAATTCAACGTTTTAAAACTTAAAACTACACTTTAGTGTTCCTTTGTTTAGTGGCACATATCCATGATTTTCGTTTTTGACACTGGCCGCTGTCATGGTCCGCTCGTCCGCTGTCATGAGCCGCTGTACTTTACACTCAAATGCCCATAGAATTTCACTCACCTACACTCAAAAGTGTAACACTAAAAAACAAAGGAACAGACCTGTTGTAGCAAAAAAGGTGTAACACTTTTCTACACCTACCTCTGGGACGGTGGTGGATAACTACACTCGGCTTGCGCAATATCATCCAACCGAAATTGGCTTGATTGTTTACCAAAAAGATATCTTTCTTTTTAGTTTAATTTAAACTAGATTTATAAATTGAAAAAACTAAAGTAGCTACAAATTTTAATTTAATTTTGCTTAACCTCTGAGTGGCACTTTCCTTCTATGGACGACATAGACTATAATTTCAGTGATTTTTTTAATAAGGTTGTTTGTACTTCTGTTCAACAAAGCATTTCCTTTAATTACAATTAAGCCAAAACATCGCAAGAATATGCGTTCACTACATTACATCAAGAAATTTACTTTCCAACATATCTGTAACTGAATATATCATTAAGTACAGGGCAACCTATTTGAAACAAAATCGTCTGAGAAGCTCTAAAAGTGTTGCAAAAGAAACTGGGTTCATAAGAAACTATCTTCGAAATAAAACTCACACAGCTTAAACATTTTCCTTTTCAGACCCTGGAAATATAATTGAATACTTTGTTAATGTGAGTAAAAATATAACATCAACTATTTTGTCACAAGATCCGATTTCCTATCTCCTTAATTCATTCTTTGTAAGGCCAGTTAATAAATCTGAACTGATCCAAACAACCAATAGTATTAAAAGCAAATCTTCCTGTAGTACTGATAAAAATGTTCTCAAATCTCCCACCACATGTGATAAGAGTCCTCATCTCACTAATTAATGATTCTTTTGAGAAAGGTAAATTTCCAGAGTACTTAAAGACAGCCATCATTATTCGTCTTCATAAGGGTGGTGAAAAATCTAATTCCTGCAATTATATACCTATTGCAATATTGCCGGTACTCCAAAATTATTGAGAGACTCATAAAAGCATGACTTATGTCCTTTCTCGTTGAAAACAACATTTTATTACAAAGTCAGTTCGGCTTTTTAAATAAAAAATGTACTGCTGATGCCATGTTTTCTGTACTACATGAAGTTTATCAAGAACTGAACAATAATCTTCACACTACCACTGTTTTTTGTGACTATGCCAAAGCTTATGATTGTGTAAATCGCGAATTTTTGATAAAAAACTCAATTTTTATGGAATTCGAGATATTTCTTTGAATTGGTTTCAATCTTACTTGGATAATAGGAAACAACTGGTTAGAGCAAATAATACAGACTCTAGTCTCAAAAATATTGTATGTGGGGTACTACAAGGTTCAGTATTGGGTGCTCTACTTTTCCTTACCTTATAAATGACATCACTAGTTTAAAAATTGATGCAAAAAATTTTCTTTTTGCTGATGAAACCAGTATTACTTCGAGCAACAACTCGAATATTGCTACTATAACTTCTGATCTACTTACAATAAAATCCTGGGCCGATTCTAATTTACTTTTTTTTAACGTAGATAAAACAGTAGCATTATCCTATAAAGGATAATGCTACTCATTACATAGCATAGATCACATTAATACAGTGAGGGTAATAATGGAACAATCGGTTGAATGGAACACACCTCTATACATGGTCTTTGTCGATTTCGAACGTGCCTTTGACAGCCTGTCTCATGCTGCTATATGGAAAATTTTAGAGCTAAGAAACATTCCTCATAAAATAATTTCCATTATAAAGTCACTGTACACTGAGGCGACGTGCAGCATGACACACAATGGGGTCAACAGTGACGAATTTGACGTACTTACTGGAGTCAGACAGGGATGTGTGCTTTCTCCGTTTCTGTTTAACATAGCTCTGGACTATGTTCTCTCCAAACTAGACTTCGACACAAAGGGGATACAATGGACGTTAACCACACGCCTAAGTGATCTGGAATACGCCGACGATATCTGCCTGTTAGGACAAAGGTTCCAGGATGTGGCCGACCAATTGGAAACACTATCCACTGAGGCCAATAAAATAGGTTTAAAAATCAATATTGGTAAAACCAAGTCGATGAGAATAAATGCAAGGAACAACACGCTATTTAATATCGACAACAAGCAGATTGAAAATGTGGAGAACTTCACGTACCTTGGAAGTGTCATAACAGAAAGCGGAGGTACAGAAGACGATATTCGTATGAGGATACGAAAAGCTCAACAAGCTTTCAGCATTCTTAACCCTGTTTGGAGGTCTGGAGAATATACTACAAGGACAAAGATCCGAATATTCCAGTCAAATGTTATGTCTGTTCTACTCTATGGATGTGAAACCTGGAAAGTGACAAAATACCTTACAGACAAATTGCAGGTCTTTGTTAACAAATGTCTACGAAGAATTGTTCGTATTTTCTGGCCAAACACCATCAGAAACGAAGATCTGCTACACCTGACCCAACAAAAGAGGGTAGAAAATGAAATAAAATACAGAAAGTGGGGGTGGATAGGTCACACACTCCGAAAAGATAGTTCCAGTATTGCAAAAAATGCCCTAGAGTGGAATCCCCAAGGAAAGAGAAAAAGAGGTCGCCCAGCACAAACTTGGAGAAGATCCATCATGGACGAGATAAGAAGTCAAGGAAAGTCTTGGAATGAGGTGAAGGCCCTAGCGCAAAATAGAACCCGATGGCGCGTTTTCACTGAAGCTCTATGCTCCACTTAGGAGTTCAAGAACATTATATATATATATATATATATATATATATATATATATATATATATATATATATATATATATCCTATAAAGGAGCTCGTCAATCTTTACCCCTTGTACAGTAAGGGAAAAAAACTCCTTACTGTATAATATAATATGTATCAAAAGATGTATATAATTTTAAATAATTTCAGTTGTTACAAAAGATATTGTTTCTAAATATGCAAACAAAACCAAGGCTGATTAAGGCAGTTTTGTTTGTGTAACCTCGAGGGCAATCACGTGTAGTTTTAGTTTTCAAAGTTCAAATTATAAGGAGATATAAATAGCCCACAGAGGGATTGAGATTATTATGATTGTAGTATTGTTATTATTCAGATCGTTACTATGCTGGTGAGCCGTCCTGCGAGAAGGGTGTCCTAAAGGACTACCCCGCGAAACAACATCTTAGTAACCTTATGTTGATTGATGTTGTAGATCGTAAATAAAGTTATAAAGTTAGAGTCAGTGTTTCAACTCGATATTTCAACCCCACAAGATTATCACGGCAACCTACCAACGTAACAATACCAACATAACACTCTTAACACATTTACGGACATGACTGCATATGAAGTCACTTACTCCATAAGAAGATATGTCTACATTTGAAGCGTGTCCGTGAATGGGTTAATAACAGCCGGATCAGTATCGTTGATTCTGTAGTTTCTTGGTATTTTTTTAGATAGCAATCTTAAATGGTCCGTTCATATCGATGTGTTAAGAAACTATCCTCAGCTTGCTAAGCAATAAGATCTGTTTTAAAGGAAATCAATTTAGCCTTATCTAAAGTATCATATTTTTCTTTGTTTGAGATGAATCTTCGATATGGTCCTCCTTTTTGGGGTTCTGGTTCAGCTGTCCAATCGCCCCAATCCGATGTTATTTTTAAATTACAAAAAAGGGCAATAAGATATATGTTTGGCCTCAGAAGAACAACACATTCCAGAAGCTACTTTAAAGATCACAGGATTTTAACACTTGCTTCTTTATATACTTTAGGAACTGTTTGCTTAATTCATAAACATCTATATACAGTGAGCACGTAAAGGTTGGAACAAATTAATTTTCTCGAAAATGGACATTTTTCTGGGCGTCTTCTATCTGGGCGTGATGACGTCATCTATGATTTTTTTCAATGAGAATAGGGGTCGTCTGATAGCTCATTTGAAAGGTAGACCCAGACATCAGACTTGGAAAGCGCTTGAACAGTTCGATGTTGGAGGAGAACTAATTGATGCAGTAAAATTTATGTACTGGAAGAGTTGGAACATTGTGCGAGCATTAAACTGTGAATTAAACAAATTTGCTAATACACAAGGAGTAAGACAAGGTGGAGTTTTGAGCCCACTGCTATTCATTATATATATGAATGAACTAACAGAAAAATGCATCATAGTATGGTATAACTAGACCCAAACCCAGACATCCAAAGTGAAAGTTATCCTCCAACACCAAATTGTTCTATATGGTCCACATAATGTTCAGAAAAAAAAACACCATTTTGAGCGTCGGGTTTGAGGGGGGGGGGGAGAGGGGGAGAAGTGGGTAAATTAGTAGTTTTTTACGTTTTTCGTTAATATTTCTAAAACCATGCTTTAGCGTAAACAATGTTCTATACAAAAATGTTTTACATAAAATTTAAAACAAAAAAGTTTGTTAAAAAGAAAGTGTTATCAAATCAACGGTTCCAGAGTTACGGAGGGTGAAAAGTGGAGGTTTTCGATACTTTTTATATTCTTTGGGCAATTTATATTATTAATGATGAAAGAAATTTTCTTTAACAGGATTGTGTTTTGTAAATAAAATTTGCTATTTCAGTGGCCGATGGTATGTTAGTGATAAGCCCTTGAAGAAACGTCAACCTCACCACCCAAAACCGTCATCAATTGCCCAAAAAATATAAAAAGTATCGAAAACTACCACTTTTCATCCTCCGTAACTCTGGAACAGTTGATTTTATAACAATTACATATGTATAGGACCTTTTTTGTTTTAAATTTTACGTAGAATACTTTCGTATAGAGCATTGTTTACGCTAAAGCATAGTTTTAGAAATATCGACGAAAAATGTAAAAAAACTTCTCCCCCATCTCCCCGCAAACCGGACGCTCAAAATGGTGCAACTTTTTACTGAACAGTATGTGGACCATATAGAACAATTTGGTGTTAGAGGAATACTTTTACTTTGGATGTCTAGGTTAGGCCTTTTTTTCTACCGATTATACTATACTACCTCCGTAACTTTGGAACCGTTCATTGTAGAGTGATTATGCATCGGGCCTTTTTTATTTCAAATTTAATGTAAAACATTTTTGTATGGAAGGTTGTTCATGCTAAACTACATAGTTTTAGAAATATTGACGAAAAACGTAAAAAACTACGAATTTACCGATTTCTCCCCCCTCTCCACCCCAAACCCGACGCTCAAAATGTTGTGACTTTTTTATGAACATTATGTGGCCCATATAGAACAATTTGGTGTTAAAGGATAACTTTCACTTTGTATGTCTGGGTTATGCCATCTTTTGGATCAACTGTATCATACTAGTAGAGAGTCCCGAAAATTAGATTTAGGTTACCATAGATTACAAAGTAACTCTGAGTGAATGTGTATTTGCAGATGACATTGCATTGATAGCAAGTTCAGAGAAATTTTTACAAAGCAACCTAAATTTATGGAGGAGATAACTTGCAGGCAAAGGAATGAAAATAAATTTAGCAAATAATAAAACTTTACTTATTTCCAAGACACCGAGAGCAAACACTTTTCGGAGACATCGAAGTGACTCCAAATTTATATGGCACCCACCCACTAGACCTGTACAAGCTGGTACAGGGTTCCAGAATTCTGGAATGGGTTTCATAAACGAATGGAAGATGTACAATAAGCCAAGTGGCTGCAGTACAACCGGTTCACAACAGACGGCTTCCAGGAAAAAAAAGACACCGAGAAAAATCCATATAAACCTAGACGGAAATTTAGTAGAACATGTGGAGGATTTTGAATATTTAGGAACTATGATAGACAAAAAAGGAAAAATTCAAAAAGAGTTGACCAACAGAATTGCTAAAACATCACGATTATGTCACTCCCTGAATACAGGTTTCATTCGCAAAAGAAAAATTAGTAAGAAGACAAAAGTGACAGTATATTACCTCCCTATTTGGAAGTCAAACATGGCTGGATTTCCTAATAATTAAGTTTGAATTATTACATCTTTATTATTATTGTAGACATTTAAAAACCTTATTAATTGAATTACATTAAACTTACTACTTATAAAATGCTTACTGCATACTCTTTCTACTGTCTGCCCTACTCCCACAATTGAGAACAATGCAAGTTACATGTTACAGGCCTCCCAAGAAAGCCCTTGCTACTTGCAAACTGATAACTGCTATGGAATAATTCAGTTCTGTTGGCGATAAACTACTAACTACTTATTTATATATTTAATTTGCTATCACAGTTTCGCTGCACAAGTAACAATAAAAAAAAACGAAATCAAACAGGATATTCTTTACAAATGTAAATGTAAACATTACGTTATGTTATGTGCATAGCACACTCCCACCTAGCAATGTAACAGGGATATTCAAGGTCAATGCATGTTTCTCGGGAGCTTCCTTCCGTAGGATGGCACTGCTAGTCTCATTTCTGCAGGTTTCTGCACGTCGTTCGTTCAGCCTCGTTCTGTCACTTTCTTTATGCCACTTTATTTCCTTGAGAAAAATACGACGTCCTATTTATTTGTTTTACTTTTTCACAAATAGCGTTTAAATAGTGCAAAATAGTGCATCCAGCAACAAAAAGTGTAAAGTGAATTACAGCACTTGTGTTTTATTCCGAATGTATAAAATTTTGGTGTGGTTATAACTGATCAATAAATAATAATATTGTGTAAATATATATTGTTATGATCTGCTTTCTATTACTTTTATATTAATTTGTATTTACTTGATTAATTATTTAATTAACGCAAATCATACATTAAAAATTAAGAAAAAATCTCAGGGTGCCTTTTGTCATAAAAAAATTAATTAAATTCTCTTAGGTTATACTTATCCTTTCTCGTGGCTTCAGTATCTCTTAGTTGATCCTTATCGGGATAAAATAGGAAAAGTAAATAAATAGAAAAATCATAAATAAGCACATACAATTAACTTAATTATCAAAAGCAATGTTCTGTAAATTTATCAATTAAATTCTGTGGGCATAACTGTCCAAAAGAAACTTTTACCACATAAATTAATCTAATTTAAACAAATATTTATCGCTTTGTTCTTGATACCATTAATAAAACCAGCTAAACAAACAAATTTGGTATTCGCAAAATTACTTATACTTCCTATGAAATTTTTGAAATGTTGGAATCTTAAATTCATATGCTTTTACGTAAAAAAATTAACTTCTGATTATAAAAAAAATCTATCACATAGGTTATTGACTGACTTTTTGATTCACACACAATGATGTCTCCCCTTGACCCAAACAGCTCCTCCTTGTTGATTATGTTAGGCTACCAATCAAAGCCCTCTCCGTTCTCAGCAAACAATCCAGCAGGATACCAGCAACTATTTCTCCAAAAACACAAGCCATGCCTCTTTTTTGCCAGTACTCGTTCAATAAACTCCAAAACTCTCTCCTCTCTTTCTCTCAACAATAATCTCCTGAGGCCCAAGTATCTTTTTTACTTGGTGTCACAAATAATTTTAATAATGATAATTCTTGTAACTTACTCTCTTGGACTTTACAGAATCAAAGAGGTATTTCTTCTCGATTTGATTTGTCTCTCGTTCCACTTTTCAGCTACTCTCACTATCAAAACAAAACACTAGTACTTGCTTCTGAACTACTCACGAAAACTTTTGACGGCTCTTTTCGGATGCCGGTAACACAATGCTCCCTCTTTCCAAAACTATCTGAAAATTCCACCTCTCCTTCCTATTCCAAATTGCCAAACCAATCAGAGACATTTCTTCTTCCCCATTCTTTTTTTCATTCCAAAAAACCCACTCATACTTTCAAAAATATTTCTACCATCATAATAATTACTTTCGGGAAATTCTACAAAATTTACTCGGGGTTAAACAAAAAGAGATTAAAATTACAAACTTTCTTTACCTTAATTTTCTAAGAACTAATTACCTATGGCTTCTACCTTTCCCGTAATAAACAATCGGTTTAAAATAATAATCCTAAATAACTTTCACTTCACTTTTATTTACAAATGTCTTTAAGTCTTCAGGGAAAAACTCATTAAGGAGAAACCTACTACGTGAAAGCTAACTTCTAATAAATATTTACAAATCAATATACAGGGTGTATCAAATTTATGTGCCCGCCTTATATTAAAAAAAATAAAATTTTTATTCTTTGATTGATAAATTGATACACAATAATATGTAATAAGGTAGTTGTGTTTTAAGTTTTTACGTTGATAATTGATAATAAACATCATATTTTATTATCGTAGCATCCGTATGGCTTGCAAATTGTAGAAGCATCGGAGGTGTAACCAGAGAAGGTTCCCATTGTTTTCATTCTAGTGGGATGTAGAATAGCATTATGTTGTTTTATATGCCATTAGAGTGAAAACTTAGTCTTTTTGCTAGCAGCTGCCGCTGGGGCATCTATGCCATTTCGTTCGTTGCAATCCGGGACTGCACGCTGGGGTTTGTTTTGGTTGGATCAGAGAGAGCAGCATATGTGCCTCCTGATGAGACTAATAAATTTCGAAACCGGTAGAGGTGCTTGCTGCACTCTCTGGTTGGACTAGAATATGGTTCGGCTGTATTTTCGTTTTGCAACGAAATTGAAAGTGGTTATTCATTTTTGATTTACATTTACTCTGATTGGAGTACGAAGGGAACCATTCTCGTTGGAACTTAACCGCGCTGAGCAGTTGGGACGTGAATTGTAAATTGTAGAATTCCCTCATCTTCCTTAGTCTCAGCATCCGTATGGCTTGCAAATTGTAGAAGCCTCGGAGGTGTAACCAGAGAAGGTTCCCATTGTTTTCATTCTGGTGATATGTAGAATAGCATTATGTTGTTTTATATGCCATTAGAGTGAAAACTTAGTCTTTTTTTAAAATATTCAAGTTTGACAGCGTGTCACGTGACTGTAAATAGCCCGTTCCTTTGTTTGCATGCCACACCGAAGATTTTTGTTTGATTTTATTGTAATATGCGGTACTTTATTACTAACAACTTTAAACTTTTTGATTTGATTGGTGTGCCTTTTCCAAGTTTTTTGCAAATCGATCACTTCAACTAAGTTCGCTTACCTAAAATTTTTAAAAATTTTCCCTTAAGGGCACCCAAAGTCCCATTTAGCGACAATGTTAACATTATGTCACATAGCTCTGTAACCAAAGCACTTAGTGACCTAATTTTTGTTTTATTTTAAAAATACATGTATTTCTTAGTCCCGCGTAGACTTTTGTAAAGTTAGAGTGAAAGAAACATTTATTTTAAAATTTTTTAAAATACTCTTACAAAAAAAACCCAAAAAAGTTAAGATTTTATTTTTTATTTTACTTGTTTTTGTACATTTTTCAATAAAACTTTACGCGGGACTAGATATTATCTATCTACAACTACTGTAAAAATTTGGACCTTCAATCATTTAAGGAACCAGAGATATCTGACATCAAACGTTAAAAACCTAGTATTCGGGAAATCGCAAAGACGTAAAACACTCTAATAGGCTATAAAGCTACCGGTACACGGTAAGTTGAGTGCAGACGTTCAGAAAACAAATAGTTTTGTAACCATGGAAATTTTATATTATAATGTGTTATATACCGTTGGAAAGAGAAGATTTCAGAGAATAATTTTCAGTCATAACCCAAAAAACTTAAAAAATTCAATTTTTGGACTTTGGGTGCCCTTAATATAACAAGGATAATTAACATTTCTATATTCTTTGACTAAAACTGTTTCTCTTATTTCAAAATTAATATTATTTTTACCACCTTTATATTCTACTTGCTTATTCTGTAAGTTTTCGACCCTTTTGCGTATTTCAACAGTGTTTAAGCCTTTAACTAATGCGAAATGAATATCCAGTGTTACGAAATTCAAGAGCTTTTTTAATCGCGCTTTTAACAGTTTTGACAGAATTTTCTGCAGCCTCGTTGGAGGAGGGAGAGTACAGATGACTAGTTAAGTGTTTAATGTTATTTTGTGTCAAAAAATACTCAAATTCTTCAGAAACTAAAGATCTACGATTATCTGAAACTAACGTTAATGGCAGGCCGAACCTAGCAAACACACTTCTAAGTACTTTAGATGTGCACACAGAATTTATACTTGACATTTCGAAAACTTCCAACCATTTTGAGAATGCATCTACAATGACTAAGTAATATTTTCGTTTTAGCTCAAAATAATCTAGATGTATTCTTTCCTATGGGTCTTTTGGTCGCGACCAGGGTATTATTTCCGCTTTTTGGGGATTGTTAGAATGAAGCATACAAGCTTTGCATGACTTGCTAATTTTGTCAATTTCTTTGTCTGAATTTCGAAACTAAACATAACCTCTAGTAAAATTTTTCATATTAACAATACCCAATGTGTATTATAAAGTTGCTTTAAAACTTCGTTTTGTAGCTTATAAGGGATAACAATTCTATGATTCCAAAAAATGCAATCTTGTTTAATACAAAAAACATATCTTTTACCAAAAAATGGATACAACTGAGCCTCATTTACCTTCTTAGGCCATCCATTTGTAATATTTTTTTTACTTTAGTAAGCAGAGCATACGTATTGGTAGTTTGCCTAATATTCTCGAAATTTAATTTTAAATTTTAACTTGATTCTATAAAATGTACAGTAATCAAATTCAACCCAATCATTTAATAAAAAATCGTTACTATTTTTAATCGGTAAACGTGATAGCCAGTCTGCACTGTTGTTGCCACTTGAAACATACTCTATCTAGTATTGACATCCCGATAAAATAATCGCCCTTAGACGATTTGCTGAAAATTGTGGTATTGCTTTTTTCGGGCCAAAAATAGTTCGAGAGGTCTTATATCAGTAACTAAAATAATTTTTTTATTATACAGTGCGTCTGCGTTACTTGGAACCATATGGGAAACTTTTTAATATCAATTTTACGAAATAAAAGTTATTCTTCATAAAGTACTCTGCATAGTCTAAAACCTAAAATGCAATTATCAGATATCAAATTTTATCAATAATATACGAAGTATGTCCGAAAATATGAATTTCGCTCAAGAGTAAAGTGCCTTTATATTTCACAATATCAAAATTTCGCTCAAGAGTAAATAGCTTTATAGTTCACAATATTTCAACTAGAAGGATGCAATTGCATATTGAAACATAGTTTTTAATTCTGAACAACTTTTTATAATAACAAATTTCAATATTGTGAAAAATAAAGGTACTTTACTCTTCAGCGAAATTCATATTTTTGACATACCTCGTATAAAATTGACGGAATTTAATATCTTATAATTTTATCTTAGTTGTTAGACTATGCAGAACGTTTTATAATGAATAACTTTTTTTCGTAAAATTAATAATATCGGAACTATCATATATAAAAATGGTGTTGAGTGTCCGTGATTTGAGGAAAATTTTCAATTTCTTTTTCAATTAGAAGAGTGTAAATGCAGATTGTAACATATTTTTTAATTTTAAACAACTTTTCTCAATGACAATTTTCGATATTGTGAAATGTAAAGGCACTTTACTCTTGAGCGAAATTCATATTTTTGGCATACCTCGTATACTGTTGATAAAATTCGATATCTGATGATTGCATCTTACGTTTTAGACTATGCAGATCACTTTATAAAGAATAACTTTTTTCGTAAAATTGATATTAAAAAAGTTTCCCATATGGTTCCAAGTTACGCAGACACACTGAATAAATATTGCCTAAATTTTAAAATTCCAAAAATTATTGATAATCCCTCTTTTTCGATTTGAGAATAGGAACGTTCAGAAGTTGATAACGTTCTGGACGCAAAGGCAATATGTTTTTCTTCCGAATTTGGTAACTTATGACAACACAGCCTTAACACCTTCGATAGAAGCATCCACTGTTAGTCTAAGCTCCAAATTCTGATCGAAACGTACTAAAACCTGAGAAGATTTTAAAATTTCTTTAATTTTATTGAATACTACCTCACATTCTTCAGTCCAGTTCCAAGAAACATTTTTTTGTAACAATTTATAGAGAGGATTTAAAATAGTCGACATATTTTTAACAAACTTACTATAAAAATTAATGCTTCCTAAAAATGATTGGGGTTCTTTAACTTTAGTTGGCCTCGGTGCCTTATCAATTGCTAGAGTCTTATCTTTAGATGGGTGTAACCCCTCAGAATTAGTAACGAATTTTAAATAATCAACACTTTTTGAAAAGAAAAGACATTTATCATAATTTAATTTAACCCGTTTTCTGCTAACGTAACCGTATGGTCACACTAAATGACCCCTTTTAAATATACAATATTTAACACATACAGCGATATATGCAACTAGCTATACGACCACGCTGACTAGTGATATCTATTTAACGAATGACATACCCGGTACCTGATCTATTCGCTGGCAAAGCCATGTTATAGTTATTATTTGATGGTGTTACAACTAGAAAGCATCAAAATGGACGTTCGCTTTGAGTAAGTAATATTTTTTAATCTTATTTTTAAAGAAACCAAAAATATTTTTGAACAAATAGGATCTAGAGACATGTGTTTAAGACATATTTATATAATTTATCACAAAAGTATTGTATGAAATGCGGTAGAGCTTCTAATATTTGTTTGTGGCCATAACGTCACACAGGGATAATATGTGATATTGATAGGTTTTCTGTTTTTTCTTTCTAGACGTGGTTTTACATTAGAAGAAGCATTGACCATGACGATGAAAATCTAGAAAATGATGAAACATTGGTGTTTATTTGTCCTCCAGATGTTCATGAGGATACGGATGAAGATTCCGGCGACGAAGACGGTGGTGGTTTAGTTGACAATTTGTCTCATACAGTTATTAGCGTCAGTTGAAGTTCGAACAAATCGTAATGAAAATATGGAACAAGGAGAGGAAGACTCTGTGGATGAAATAAAGACAACAGAACCTGATGAACAAGTGAGTCAAATAAATAAGGGAAAAATAAAAATTGTAGAATTTCTAAAAAACTGAGATCAAGCAATGGATGGAGGGAGATTTGAAACATAATAAAAAATTTAAAAACGAGAATAGATCTGAAAGTTATGAATTTTATGACATGAGTTCATTACAACTATTCGAACTATTTTTGACAACGATATGTTTGAACATATTTTATTGACGAGTTAAAATGTTTTTTTGGAATTTTAATTTTATCCGGCTACCATCCCTTACCGGGCAGAACATATTTTTGGACAACGTATTGCTCTTTGCCGGACAAAAAAGTAATGGCTACTAAAACTAGAGGTTCTGTTGATTATGTTATATCTAAAAATTACGGAATTATCTTGGTCTATATCTTGGAAATAATTGGATAATGCTGTAGTTACGGCTGCATCAACTTGCTACGGCATCAATCCTCAAAGTTACGTTAAGAGATCATCTAAACAACAGAAGAAAATTATTCAAGTACAAAGGCCTTTGATTATTGCAAAATATAATACATTCATTGGTGGCACGGATAGAATGGATGAAGATGTGGCACTATACAGAATTCGCATCAGAAGTAAAAAGGGGTATTGGCCTCTTTTTACTTGGCTTGTAGACGTATGCTTACATAACGCGAGGGTGCTTTATAAGAAGTCCTCAAAGGAAAGAAAAAAAAACACCTAATATAGTTTTCCGCCAAGAAATTGCACAGATGTATATGCGGAAATATGGAGTTCCGCCTAGTCGTCCTGGTAAGCCCACAGTCAGCACGAATAGTCTGTCCATGAATAGAGTGTCCGACAATCTACGATATAACAAAATTGACCATCTTATTGTTAAAGTTTCTAACGGCAAAAGACGTAGGTGTGCTGGAGAAGAATGCTCTTCTGTGATACGTACATAGTGTAAAAAATATAATTTAGGACTTTGCATTGAATGTTTTGACATTTTTCATACACAGTAGTAAATACATAATGTATATTTAGGTAATCTCCCTGTGTGACCATATGGTCACAGCGTTTTTTTCTTGTTTATAAAAAAAATTAATAAAAACATATTTTTACGTTTATTTAGTTTCATTCCATTGTCATCTGCAGGTATATTTATGAAAAAATATATTTATTGATATTCTGGTAGAAAATGGGTTAACACTGCATTTTGTAAAATAGATAAAACTCTCTAAATTTTCTAAATAACTTTTTTTATCTCTTCCTGTTATTAAAATATCTTGAAAAACGGCAGAACCTGCAACACCATTAAATAATGCATCCATAATTTTTTGAAATTTAGCTGGTGCACATGTTATGCCAAAAGTCAAACGATTAAATTTAAAAAGACCTAAATGAGTAGAAATAGTTAATAATACTTTACTGTCCTCATCCAGACTTATTTGTTGAAAAGCTTGTGACAAATCTAACTTAGTGAACTCCCTGCCCCCTTGAAGCTTTGCAAACAATTTTTCTATTTTTTTGGCATAAAGTGCTAATCAATTTCTATTTCAGGGTTGACTGTTATTTTGAAGTCACCGCAGATCCTAATTTGCCCATTTTTCTTAAAAACTGGTACTATCGGTGTAGCCCAGGGACTAATCCGTCGGTGATATAATACCTAAAGACAAAAGACGATTTAGTTCTTGTTCAACTTGTCGCCTAATGGCAAAAGGTATAGGCCTTGCCTTTACAAATATTGGAGTTACGTTGGGGTTTTTTAAAATAATTTTTACTAACCCTTTTTTAAAATTACCTAATCTAGGTGAAAAAACGTCATTATATTTCTTTACTAAACCTTCAATATTTTTGTCATTTAAGTTACCTTGTTTAATATTATTTATGACTGACAAGCTTAAATTATACATCATCAGAAAATCCCTACCAAGCAAAGGTGGACCTCCATTTTCCAACTTGCACCCCGTCATAAAAAATAAAACTTCTATTTGTTTGTTTTATGTAAATATTAGAAAAATATTTTAAATAACACTCCTTAGACAAACAAAACACTGCTACCCGTATCAATTTGAAATACTAAATAATGATTGTGTACTAATACCTTTAATGTAAACAAATCCTCTAAAATATCCGTATTTGTGCTTTGAAAATCGAAAATATTTCTGTCTGATATATTAAAAATGCCAATGTCAATCATTATTTATTTCAGGAAGGTTTTTTGCCTGTTCTTGGTTTTGTAAAAAAATTTGATGCGATTTCCTTTTACCTCTACAAACTTTTGATAAATGACCTATTTGATTACAATTATTACATAATTTGTATAAATATACTTATCTTTGTTATGATTCCTCCTTCCGCAGATGTCACATGCACCATGTCGTTGTTGAGGTTGAATGTCATATGCTGCTCCTCATTTTCTAATCTCTGCGTCTCTGTAGTTTCCCATTTCCTCGGAAACGTGGTTAACAGGTTCTGGCTTAACCCGTACCATTTCCTGGTGCATTTCTCAGGCAGCCATCTTGGAAGCTGCTAAACTGACCATTTTTTCGAGATCGGCGCTTACATCTTCTTGCATAAGCCGGTCCAACACGGGTCCCTTGCCGAAACCGAACAAAATCTGTCTCTCAGGCATACTTTTAGCTCCCTGCCGAATTCACAGCCTACCGCTAATCCTCTTAAGCGTGCAGCCAACTCACTCGCCGATTCTGTCACGTCTTTCTGAGCACTGTAAAATTTAAATCGCGCTCAAACGGACTCTGCTGTGGTTGAAATACCCGTCCAATGTGGCAAGAAGCTGATTATACGTTTTTTCTTCTGGTTTTTCAGCATTTGCCAGATCGAAAATAAGCTGATATGCGTTGTCGTCTAAAGCGTTTAATAAAATAGCTCTCATCTTTGCGTCCGTATTGACTTTAGTACCGTTTGCTGCGAAATAGTTTCCTAGCCGCGCTTTGAAAATTTACCAGTCTGAACTCTTCAAATAGAACTCGCGTAATTGACCACATATCGATTCCGCCATTTTTTACACTTTTTTCACTACGTATTGTTTAACCGTTTGGCCGAAAATAAAAGTTAATCCTAGTCGCCAGTATGTAATTTATCAGCCCCAACTATTCTGCTGACACACACACGTGCTCGAGACTACTTTAAATTAAACCCGGACATTCAACGGATTAGTTTTATTGTTGTATTGAAGTAACATACAAGAGATAGATACAGGTTACAATTTCCTTATATATTACTACAGTGGAGTGGGATGGTCACTGATGTCAAAATGAGCAGTGACATCGCGCTAAATACAAATACCCGAAACCTAGTATATCATAGTCCTAGTTGACCGATAGGATGTAAGGTAATCAACATATTTAGTACACATGTACTTCTCAATAAAGGTGCCTGAGAGCGAAGTCGCCCATTTTCTCTTTAGCTTTATGGATTTTTTCGTGTGGGATTTTTCTTTGACCTGCTGACATAATATTTCATTCATAAAAAGTCTCTTTTTACCGTATTATCAAGATTTGTATTACGCAACATTTTTCAACATCTCGCCTTGGTGTCCTTTTGGTTGGAGATGGCGTGCTTGAAAGTTTTGACTTTAATCTTTGATTTATTTTTTTGTATTAAGCTAATTTTCTCTCCTGCTGTTCAAGCCACTCCTCGGCTAACTGTAATTTTTTTCTCAATCCTTTTCTATTTTTTCTTGCCTTTCTTCTGCCTAATTCTACTCGACTAGTTGAAGGGAGTGGATTCAATCATTCTTCAATTCCTTCATTTCGTTTGCTTTATTTTTTTTATCCACACATCTTTTATATCCGTCTCTCCAGTTTTTTCTAACTCTTCTTTGACCTCTTTCACTCAAATCGTTAATCAATTTAACTTTTCCTTCGTTCATGCCATCTCTGTCGTTCTTTAAGTTTTAATTGTTCATATAAATCCTTATCTTCTTTAATCTTGATGACATGCTTAGATTAAGGTTCCTTAATTCTAAATTTATTTCCCTCAATTCAGTCAATGAATTCTGCATTATATCATTTTCAACAGCTTGAATGTTTTTTTCTTTGATGTCTGGGATTTGCAGTATCCATGGTCAGTAGCCTCTATAGATCTACGTGGAACTTCGGGTGTCTGAATGTATCTCGTAGAACCAATCTCTGTAGATATACGTGGAAGTTCGGGTATCTGAATATTGCTCGTAGAAGCAATCGATATAGCAATCTTTATTAATCTTATCTCTGGCTTTTTGCATGCTCTTTCGTTTCTGATCTCTTCTTCTTCTTAATTTTGCTTCCGATTCTGTTGATTTTTTCTTGAAATTCATTTGGCCTGAAATAATAAAAATCTAGTAATGGGCAGACCAAATAAATTCGAAAACATTCTTCGGCTCACGTGAATCGAACACGATTATTTCAGAATGCTTCATACACTGACTGATTATCAGGCCAGTTAAGCCAGCTAGAAAATTAAATCTGTTCAAACATTAACAGTCTGTTAAAACAATCTGTTCTGTGTAAAAATGTTCAATAAATGAAGAAACCGAATACCTATTATCCTGTGCATAAAAATTTGTTTCTACTGCTAAATTTTGTAGGTGAAGCCATTAAGACCCTAACTATAACTTGCTATTAAAACAAACACTCCACTCCATGGACAATTTTCAACTCCATGGACAAGGCAAGTCTATGGAGTTGAGGTAGACCGAGTCGAGAGAATTACACATTTGCCATGTGTGAAGCTATAGATTTGAGGTTGGGAAACAATCTAAATGTTTATATTTTCATTTAAACCAATAAAAACTAGTTCATGTCAAAAAATCGTTACAAATTATAATTCTTTCCTTTTTAATTAAGTCCTCGGAGTTGAGAAGATGATTTTGACGAAATCAAAAATCCACAAGAAGAACTTCCTGTAGTTGACTGTATACCATTAATTACAAGTGAAATTTAATAAAAAAAATTTCCACTTCCATTTTAAGAGGTGGCAGTTGCCTGCCACCTCTTATAACATAATGACCCAGTTACCTTTTGACCCACTTACCACGTGTGGGAGTCATATGTTGCCCTAGGGCCGTATCCTTAGGAATTGTATCCATCCTTTGGATTTTTCGATGTGTTAATTTATAAAAGACTTTTGTCTGTTTTTTGAAAGGCTTTGACCTTTGTATTTTTTGGTTGGCTCACTATGTTCTTGTAACACTGATGATGCTCTTGTTACAGAGCGAAAACGTTTTGTTTATATGTTTGTAGCCCTTTACGGCTTTTTAAACTAATATACCTTTTACCAAGAGGAAATTTTTTTATTAAATTTCACTTGAAATCAAAAAGAATATAAATTAAGAAAATCCACTTTACTATAACTAAAGTCCGGATTACAACCATGACAGAAAGGTCAAAATAAACAATTATATAAGCAAAAAATGTCGCAAAAATAAGCAAAGTTTTTATGAAATAAGCAAGCTTCAAGAAAAAAACGTGCAAGTAAACATGGATATAATAATATAAATATGAATAAAGGATATTAACATTAATTTACATTTATGTATTTTTAATGATCGTATTATTAACAATAAATAAAAAATTACAAAAGTGATAAGGTATAATATAATAAAAAAAATCGAAGAATAATTAACATATTAATATATATTTTATTTATGGCCATTAGCATAAAAACAATTAACAAAAATAAGTTTTTCAAAATTTTCTTGTAAAACGCTACTTCTTCTGTATACATATATTTTTACGCAGAAAAAGTTTTTTCAACATCTGCAGATGTGATTGCTACGTATTTAAATTTAGACAAATGTACCGATACTATTTTACAACAATTTAATAAATTTGGGCTGTCTGCAGACAAATATTAGTTTATTACATGGACAGGTATAACGATGGATTTTCCTCGTTTATCTCCTAAGCCCAAGGGGTTAAAATTCTTACGGTTTATTGAATTATTAGAGTTTTCTAGCTCTGTATACTTCATGGAATTTTTGTTTAGACAGGAAGCAACATGAAATTTCAGTAATTTCACTATAGTTTATCGTAAGAAGTAAAATAAACAAAGATAAGCAACATATCTTTAAAACAAGCATTTTTACTAAAAATCCTAATTGTAAGCAAAAAAGCAAAATGCTTATAATCCGGACTTTAACTATAACTGTCAACCGACAACTACGCGGCAATAGAAATAATATACAGAGCTTCTCTCCAAGTAGGAAGCAGTGTTGCCAACCCGAAATGTGAAATTGTACTTTTAGACTGTCCATGTAGGACATTTTTGGACTGACTTGACTTTAAGTTTTAGACTGATTCATTTAAAATAAAAACTAATTTAAAGTGCAATTATTTGGCATAATTAAACATAAAAAAGTTAATAATTTTAGTAGTTTTGTACCAGGGACAGTACATAAAAGAAGAGTTATTTTGAGAGTGACCCAGGTAATCTAATTCTTCCTGAATATTTAACAAACAATTTTTTGGACGATTGTGCTTTCTAAATATTTTTTATGAAATTTACAAAAATTGTTGCAAAAGTGTCAGTAGTTGACACATCCAAGGTTTAATAATTAACACTCAAATATGTATTATTATATGAGAACTTTATTAATATTATGTAATTATAGTATAATAAAATATTTAAATTCAGAAATTCAGCCATCTTCACCCACTGAATCTCCCGAAATGAGCATCTGATGAGCATCGGTTGGGGCATCCTGTTATCATTAATTTGAAATGAATTAAGGCAGAAACGCATTAGAGAGTCGCGGACGCGACTCGACTCGTCGCGGAGTAGACTAGCTCAGATTCTTTACGTTGGTTTCAATCTTCATGAACGCATTTGGAAGTCGGGGACGCGAATTACGAAAGTCAGGGCCGAAAACGGGTTTTTAAAAAATTGTCTTTTGTAATAAAATTTATTTTTGAGAACGGATTTCGAAAATACAGTAACAAAGTACAAACTAAAAACTAACATTGAAAAAGCCATGAAAATTATAAAACACTCGTATACAGTGTGTCAATTTTAAAACTTACAATGGGCTATATCTCACGACCAAAAGCTGATATCGACAAATGCTTGAAACCCTTTCTAGGATAGTAAGGGGGAACTAAAATGACATGAAAGAGAACTCACCCCATCAACCCCCTAGGGCCCACCCACCACAACCCAAAAAGTTTAAATTGCAAACCCCTACTTGTGATACAGCATTGAAAAGATTATAAAAAATTCTATCCAATAGTATAAATAATAATTATATAGGGTGAAGCAATAATTGTGAAACATTGGCTTAAATGAAAAATTTAATAAAGTTTTTGTTGAACTATAAATTTGTTAAAAATGTCAATTAAATAAATGTTCAAAGTGGCTTCCGTTGTTTTGTAAACAATAATACAGCCTATTTTCAAATTCTGCATGAACTTTGGCAAATGTTGTTCTTGTAATAGCGCGACATGCTTGCGTAATTCTTTCTCGCAATTCCTCAAGTGACGCAGGTTGAGTTTTATAAACAACTGACTTGAGGTAACCCCATAGGAAAAAGTCAGGTGGCGGTAAGTCTGGTGATCTCGGTGGCCACTCAATAGGACCTCTCCTTCCAATCCATCTGTTCGGATAATTAGTACCTAACCAGTGCCTAACTGGAGCTTCGTAGTGAGGAGGTGGTCCATCTTGTTGGAAGTGCAGCAAATCTTCGTCTAGAGCTAGGTTGCCTTGGTCGTCCCTTTGGTTCTCTAATTCATGCACAATTAAAGGTTCGATGGTGTTTTCCAGCATATCGAGATAAATGTCGCCACTTAAATTGTCTGGTATGAACAAGGGGCCAATTATAGCATCACCTAATATTCCTGCCCAAACATTTAGTTTTTCAGGATATTGAGTGTGACCTTCTCTGAATCGATGCGAGTTCGCATCACTCCAGTACCGACAGTTTTGTTTATTTACATTACCATTCAGCATAAAAGTACATTCATCAGTGAAACAAATATGTTTCAACAATCTCAGTTCAACGCGAATTCTTTCAGTCAGAAGTTCACAAAACTCAATTCGTCGGTCTGGATCATCATCGCCTAGTTCTTGAAGAATTTGTGTTTTGTACGGGTGAAACTTATGTAATTTCAACACCTTTCTAACCGACTCATGTGAAAGTCCTGCGCCTGTCATTGCAGATACTTGACGTGTTGATGCAGTAGGCTCTATTACAAAATTTCCAAGGACCTCAATTTGGGATGCTTCATTCAGTAATCTTGGGGCATCCCTTTTTTATTTTGCACTGATCCCGTTTCTCTAAACTTTTCAACTAAATCGCGGACGTACACGTGACTTAAATCTTTGTCCGGATGCCTTTCATTAAATATTTGAGCTGTTCGTAAATATCACTGGTTCTGGGACGCAAATATGAAAATGATCTCCATGCGTTCAGGTATACTGTAAACCATCGTGACAACTACAGCTTAATGACAGTACCGATCGTACAAATGATGAAAAACTAATGACATTTAAAGGTCTCAAATAAACCAAAAATTATTGAATCTGACAGAAAACAAAAAACACATGTTTTTAACTTGTTTTACAAAAACGGCAAATTAAGTTTTTATACAAAAAAAGTACCGACGGACATTTACCATTCAAAATAATAGTCAGGGAGATAGCATTACAAATATAAAAGTCATAGTAAGTCGTCTGATATTAACACCCTGTATAATTATTATTTATACCATTGGATAGCATTTTTTATAGTCTTTTAAATGATGTATCACAAGTAGGGGTTTGCTATTTAAAATTTTTTGGTTTTGGTGGGTGGGGCCTAGGGGGTTAATGGGAGTGAGTTCTCTTTCATGTCATTTTAGTTCCCCCGTACTTTCCTAGAAACGGTTTCAAGCATTTTTCTATATCAGCTTTTGTTCATGAGATATAGCCCATTGTAAGTTTTAGAATTGACACACTGTATATAGTCTCTGTATCCTGCGTCATACATTGGATAATCCAGGGACGTAACACCTCCACCCTCAGAAAGAAGCATATCCTTGTGGTGTGCTTCTTACAAAATATATTTTTGGGATTCTTCTGGTTTTCTTTCTTCTTGTCTTCTTTCTTCTTGTCTTCTTTCTTCTTGTCTTCTTTGACGCATGTTTATCAAATATTTAGTTAAGTAATATAAAATTAAAATAAAAATTATTATGTATATACAGATTGTCCAAAAACTTGTTCTTTTATAATAAATTGAATTAATGTCTTTTAAATTATTTTTCTGTGATTCTAATTTTTCTAATATATCTTTAGTTTTTCTAAGGTTAATTGTATTAAGGTTCATTGGTGAAATATTTGAACTTTCATTTTGAAAAACATTAATAGAACGAATAATTTTTGGAAGATTTATATGAGCAAAGTGACTTTTACTAATTTTTACTGTCTGGAAAATTTCATTCTTGATTTTCACGGTACATTCAGGAATTGATTCTAAAACGTAGCTTCCATGTACTGGTAGATTTTCTTTCGAGTTTGGGCACTCGATAATTGCTAATTCTTCTTCTGGAACTGTAACTATCCATTTTCCGTCGTTGATTCTTGTAGATTCTATCTTCTTTATTTCTACTTCGAAATGTTCACATGACAATGTCTTTTTCTTGAAATTTATTAACTGTACTGCACAAGGGGCATCTTCTGTTATCATTAATTTATTACTTCCTTTACATATGTATTCGTCTTTGTCTATTTCTGTGCATATATCTTCCATATAGATATAGCTAAATTCATTAAGTGCAAGGAAAGGTTTGTAAGGTAAATGTATAAGGTATTTGGAGTTGTTCATAGGAATGGGAATAGGGAATAATTGGTAATAATCATATACCTTCGATTCAACTAAGAGAATCTCTAATACAAATGTTATTATAGAATTTACTGAATAGCTCTTAATATTTATTATTTTCTCATACTGAATTATTTTTTCTAGTGTAGTTTCAAATGGCATTAATATTGACTTTGAGATTTTGCTTTCTTTATTTCATTTAAAAGTTCTCCTGGATTTACTATAGAATTATGCAAAGTATTAATCTTAGCAAAAGAAATTGCAGTTTCTACTTTTTCAAAAATATCATAGATAGTTTGGTATAGCAAAGTGATTTGATTTATTACTATAAATGACTGAATATGTGTATACATACTGTTTTCAAATAAGGCTAATTTATTCTCTATAGTTTCAATTTTTGACTTTAAAATCAATTGATTATGTGATATGTTACTTATAGCTTGATTAAAAGTATTGATCGAATCTTGTAATAAAGATATTTGTTTTAAGGAGTTTACTTTTAGTCTATTTTGATTATCTCTTAATTGTTTTATTTCATCTTCTATTCTTTGTGCGTCTTCTTGGTCCATATTTCCTGTTATGCATTTTATTATTGTACCTAGAGGATTTAGAAGTCCTCTTTTTATTCTCTTTTCTTCTTTATACAAAGGGGGATTAATTTGATATATTTGTTCTTCTATTTTATTCTGTAGTGTCATTAAAGGTATAAATGAATTTTCTAATTCTTCATAATAACTGGTTTGGTTACTGATACTTGTGTGTAATTTCTGAGCTTCATTTTTCAATAAGTAAAATTCTTCTATGACTGAAGTTAAATTATAAATTTGTATAAATGTCCAGTGTGTAGAAATTATTTTGGAAGTACCTAGTCTATAAGGTAAAAGTCCTGGGTATGAAGTTACATTGTGGAACTTGACTGAGTTGTCTCTTGCGTTGCTGGAGTTGACTGCTCCGAAGATTCCGACGATGAATCTGAAATATTAGGCATTATTTTAGTTTCGTTGATGTGGACTATTATCTTCTTTTTATTCTTGGGATTTTCAATTTCTATTTTTCCATTTTCTAATATTTGTGTAAGTATATATGGTCCAGTATATTTTCTACTTAATTTTCCTCCGCGAGTTTCTGTTTTTCTATAAACTTTTGATCCTAAACGAGGGTCTTTAGAGTTCTTATCCTTATTTCTTTTTTCAATTATTTTTTCTTTCTGTTTCTGATTTTCTTCTTGTATACTTGTATAAAGAGCTTGAGTATTATTTTGGTGTGCATTAACATATTGGGTATAAGCTTGAGCTGGAATAAGTCTCATGGGATCTTTACTGTCTGTATGTCCTGATACTAATTCAAAAGGTGTATGGCCAGTTGATGAATGTATTGTACTATTATAGGCAATAAGGGCATAAGGCATAAGAGAAATATTATCTGCGTCTTTTTCTTTTTCTTTTAATAATCGTAAATGTTCAGTTAAGGTAGAATGGAATCTCTCTACCGGGGAATTAGATTCATGATGATATGGAGTCGTAAAATGTATTTTTATTTGGTGGGTCTTTAATAGTTCATCTACAACGTCATTTTTAAATTCTCCACCACTGTCTGCGACAATTTGCTTCGGTATTCCGAAAAATGTAAAGAAATGTACTAATTGTTGACACGCTGATATCGCTGTGCCAAAATATGGTAAAGCTTGGCCATATTTGGAAAATTTATCTATAATTGTCAAAAATCTTTGATTGCCAACTTTGTAAGTGTCTATATGAATTATCTCAAAAGGTTTGGAAGGTGTGTGAGTTAATATTAAAGATTCTTTGTGTGGATTTCTATTATATTTTGATCTCTGGCATATTTCAGATTCGTTTATAAATTTTTCTATGTCTTTTTTCATTGATTTCCAGTAATAGTTTATTTTTAAAGCTCTAAGTGTCTCTGAAATTCCTCGATGATTTGTTTTATCGTCGTGTTTATATCTTATAAGCTGATTTCTTTCTTCTGGCAATACATTGTTAACTAGTTTTGTACATTCGATTAGTTTTAATTTTGTAAAATATTTACGCCATACATTCTGAAATATTGGTCTCAATTCTTGAGATAA
This sequence comes from Diabrotica virgifera virgifera, assembly GCF_917563875.1. Taxonomy (NCBI): domain Eukaryota; kingdom Metazoa; phylum Arthropoda; class Insecta; order Coleoptera; family Chrysomelidae; genus Diabrotica; species Diabrotica virgifera. The sequence continues at coordinate 129,017,180 of NC_065451.1, read as the reverse complement.
GAAATAAATGTATAAAGTGTTTTTGCAAGCGTTTTCTTTTAAAAATTGGGTTATATTTTCTTCGTCAGCTGAAATAGTTGCTTTTATTATCTTATGTCCATCGAAATTCTCGCAATCGCGTTTTATATATTCTGAATAAGGAGCTCTTTTAACTATAAGCTGATAGGCTTTATTATTAATTATTTCATCTAACAATGAAAAACTGTTTTCGTTTGAAGATTCTGCACTATGTGCTGTGTCAGTGTCTGAGTTATTATCAACGTTTTCTTTGTTCCTGTTTACTTGTGGGTTTTGTATAGTCTCATTGTTATCGAGAAGTTGCAAAGTTTCATTTACTACATTTTCGTCGACTGTATCTGGGTTAAATTCAGCTAAAAATTGGTCGATATCAAAAGATATATCTCCTGCGTTATTAATAATAGATTCTGTTTCTAAAGCATTTATATTTATTCTGCTTAAAGGGTCAGCAATGTTATTTTTTCCGGGTTTATATTTTATAGTATAGGAAAATTCTTCTAATTTTAATCTCCATCTCAATAATTTGGAGTTGGGTTTCTTTAAATTAAATAACCATATAAGGGGTCTATGATCGCATAAAATTTCAAAAGATCTGCCATATAAATAAGGTCTAAATGTTTTACAAGCCCAAACGATGGCTAAAAGTTCTTTTTCTATTGTAGAATATTTTTGCTCTGCTTGATTAAGAGTTCTTGAGGCATAAGCTACAGGTAAATCATTTGGTACTGTTCCTTGTGACAAAATTGCACCTAAGGCTATATTCGAAGCGTCTGTAGTCAAAATAAATGGTTTTGAAAAATCTGGATATCTTAAAATAGGGGCATTAATTAAAAGTTCTTTGAGATGATTAAAAGATTGTTTGAATTCGGGAGAATGTATAACTTTGGCATTTTTCTTTAGACACATGGTTAATGGTTTAGCTATTTTTGCGAAATTTTGGATGAATCTTCTATAATATCCTGCTAATCCTAAAAATGACTTTATTTCTTTTTGTGTACTAGGAATAGGAAAGTTTTTGACTGCCTTTATCTTATCTGGATTTGGTCGTACTCCGTCTTTCGTTATGACGTGACCTAAATATGCTACTTCTGTACGTAAAAATTCTGATTTATCTAGCTGTATTTTTAAATTAGACTGTCTTAGTCTTTCGAAAATTGATTTTAATCTTTTGACGTGTTCTTGCAGTGATGAGGAAAAAACAATTATATCATCTAAATATATATAGCAAATTTCATTCTGATATCCTCTTAATACATTATTCATAACTTTCTGAAACGTTGCTGGGGCATTTTTTAATCCAAACGTCATAAGTAAAAATTCGTAATGTCCTGTCTCTGTGGAAAATGCTGTTTTCGGTACATCGGCTGGTTCCATTTCTATCTGATGGAAACCATTTGCTAAATCTAATGTGGTAAAATATTGTGCTCTTCCTAGACCATCTAGAATATTATCTATAAGTGGCAAGGGAAATTTATTTTCTATCGTAATGTCATTCAGTTTGCGGTAATCTATAACTATTCTATACTTCTTTTGGTTGCTCGCATCCATTTTCTTCTCTATCACCCATATCGGTGAATTAAAAGGCGAATTTGAATCTTGTATTATTCCATTTTTTAACATGTCGTTTATTTGTCTGCTAACTTCTTTCTTATATACTTCTGGATATCTATAGTTTCTTGTATAAACTGGGGTATCATTAGTTAAATCTATTTTGTGCTTTATTTCATTCGTAAAACTGAGTTCTGTTCCATCTATATAAAAAATATCTCTATATTCATAACATAATTTACTTATGGCTTTGTATTCTTCTTCGTTTCAATGATTAAGTCTAAGTTTCTTAAGATTTTCTTTTTGTAAATAATCTATTTCTTCTTCGTCTATGTCCATCTCCTCAATATGATATGACTGAATAGTATTTAAATTTTCTTCTTGGATATAATCTACATTAAGTGGTTCTGAAAATTGAATTTCTGCTGGGGTTTCTCCTAGGTTACTTATCATAGTAAATGCGTTGTGATTATTTATTTCAACTAAACATGAAGGGATTTCTGCATTTCCGATTTTTGTATAGTTTAATATTCCTGTACCGGATCTTCTGTTAACTGGGACTTTAACTTTTTGAGCAGTTCTTGCAGGTATTATTATTTTACTGGGCTTAAAATATTTTTGTTTCTTTGGATCTTGTGAAGTAAAAAATATAGGGAGAGAAATATTTGGGGTCTTTAATTTTGAGATTTTAAAATCAATAATAGCATTGATTTGTGACAAAAAGTTGCATCCTAGCAAACCGTCAAAATTAGGAGAGAAATCGAATAGATAAAATTTATGAAAATTTGTATTTGCGAAACAGGGGAATATTGGAATGGTCATTGTTTCATTATGGACTGATGTAGCGTGTGCAGTATGCACAGCAAATTGCTCAGGAATTATATATTTTGAAAATAGTTGTTTTGCGAGGTCAGGTCTGAAAAAACTTTGTTCCGATCCTGTATCTATCAAAAACGTAGCATTAATTTCTGGGATTATTATTTTAGGTAATTTATCATATTGTTTAATAGCATTAAAGTCTATGTGGCTGTACTTGTTGAGGCTTGGACTGGAAAATTTTCATCATTAGATACTCTTCTTTCATGTTCATTATATCTTCTTTCATTATTATCGCATATTCTTTCATTATCATTATATCTTCTTAAATTATTATATCTTCTTGAATTATCGTTATATCTTTCTTCTCTTAGATTATTGCTTGTTATTTTATGATTAAATAAATTATTTGGAGAACGTCTACTATTTCTAAAGTTACTTTGTAAACTAAAGTTATTGGAACTTGTGTCCATTGGCTCTGGTCGAATTGTATTTCTACTTTGATTTTGGGTATAAATGGATGGCTGATATCTAGGCATATTTGAAAATTGTCTTTGAAATTGATTATCATTATTATTATTAAAACTACTGTTCGAAAAACTTGGTTGATTTTGAAAATTATTATTAGGATTTCTGAAAAAATTATTATTTCTCTATTGACTAGAACTTTGGGAAGAATGGCGATTTTGAAAATTATTGTAATTTGAAAAATTATGATTTCGAGAATAATTATTTCTATTTGGAAATGAAGAACGTGAATTATTATTTGAATTTCTGTGAGAAAGATTAGGGGATCTAGAATTATTAAAATTTGAAGGTCTTGTATTATTACTTCGATTTTTGTAAGTAATAAAATTTTCCTCCTCTTTAGCGAAAGCCATTGCTTGTTCTATGGAATCTGGATTCTTTAATCGAACTACTAACTGCATGTTATAATTGAGGCCATTAATAAAAGTTTTAAGACAAATATCTTCGTATTGCTGAATCTTTAATAATTTTACATTTAATTGGTCATTAGACATATTAATTTTAGAACAAAGGATGCTTCTAGCATCTTGGATTCTTAAACCAAAATTTTAAGGATTTTCATTCCTTTCTGGTTTCATAGAAATTATATCTTGAACTAAGCAATCAATGGATCTCTGGTCAGAAAATGTTACTATGAGAGAATCTTTAACTTTTACCCAAGAATCGAGTTCGGTTCTTGAAGCAATAAGGTCTGCTGCTCTATCGGTTAATTTACTTAAAACAGTGTCAAAAAGACAAACATTAATAGGATTATTTGCATCTCTGTTGCTATGATTATTTAAAAAATTTTCACATGATCTAATGAATCTGTTTAGTTGCTTTGGGTTGCCATCGAAATTAGGAATATTATCTGCCTGGTATTTAATAAGTTGAAAGTTAGGTTGAGCCATTTCGTTAAATGTTAAATTAATTAAACTTTCTAAAATTTCCTCCAGTATGAATCAAAAATATACAATATATCACTCTTATAGGTAAAAATATGGATTGGTAAAAATAGGAAACACTTACATGAATATTTTCATTTTCTATAGACTTCGGACTATTTTGTTCTTCCGTCTGCACCAATAGGAATCCGGACTATGCTGGTTCCTTTTCCCTGGTCTTGGCTTCTCCAATGGGTTGTGGACAATGCTTGTTCCTAGCCCTGGACGTTTGATCGTTACCGTACCCGAAAATAAAGATTTTTCCGTTAATCTTTAAAAAGAAAAATTGCACGCGAAATTCGGCAAAGGTTAAGACGAACACTGTACAATTCCGGAAAATCCTACTGTCCGACTGCGCCAATTACGAAAGTCAGGGCCGAAAACGGGTTTTTAAAAAATTGTCTTTCGTAATAAAATTTATTTTTGAGAACGGATTTCGAAAATACAGTAACAAAGTACAAACTAAAAACTAACATTGAAACAGCCATGAAAATTATAAAACACTCGTATATATAGTCTCTGTATCCTGCGTCATACATTGGATAATCCAGGGACGTAACACGCGGCGAGGACTTTATTAAATTTTTAATGAAAACCTCAAGTTTTCCACTGTCTTCTCCGCGACCCTCTAATACGTTTCTGCCCTTACTGTTAACACAATATCTCATACCCACAACTTCAGCTTCACAATTATTGAAAATTTTTTATATTCCACGTACAAACTTATATTCTATATATTCCTTTCCAGGGAATTTTGCAAGTATATAATCCTCCTCCATATATGTTTACATGATCAGTATTTTCCTTATCACTGTAATCACCTGTGTCAAAAGATATATCATCAAGACTGCTACCAGATTGAACCCATGATTCATTATCATCACTTGATGATGATTCTTTCTTTTTGTTACTAACTACTTTTTTTCTTATTCACTTTCGGTATCTGCTTTTTAGCGAAGTTTTTTTCTTCCCATTTCTTTTGCCTCTCTTGTACTCTTTTCTTTTTTTCTTCAAGAAGACCTTATTTTCTTTATTTTCATGATAAGTTTGCCCTTCTTTTGAACTAGCCACTGAAGGAACTCTTTCTACTCTTCTTTTTCTTACTGAGGATACTCTGGATTCAGGCCAACACAGTATTCGTTCAAAAGGAGAGGGTATAATATCATTTGATGTACATAAAAGTGTTTTTTATTATCTACCTTTATTGACAATCAGATAAAATACAAACATCAATAAGTCAATTTGTTGGTTACACAGTGATGTAGTAATAATTATTGTACATGTGGTGACGTAGAGAGGTTGACGCGGAAAACATCCAGCGATGATTCCTCAGCCACCTCTTAGGTCGGATGGCCAGCTTCTTTTGAGTCTTCTATTGTGGACAGGTTGCAGTAGTGGATGGAGTAATGGATTAGGGTGGTCTTATAGTTTGTTGTGGTGTTTTCTGTTATTTTCTCGAATGACTTCGTTTACATATAGAATTTTTAGGCCAGTGTGTAGAGTTTGGTTTGATACGTACCATGGTGCATTAACTATTGCTTCAATTATCTTGGATTGTGCTCTCTGGATAATCTGTACAGTATTTCTAAATACAGTAGTCTATAACATTGTATTATAATGTTTATACTTATTATAACATTGTGTTTAATATGTTATTTGATAAAATATTGTCTATACTAAATTTACAATCAAGATGCAGTAGAAATAAACAAACCAAGACACGTTAAATACTACTAGGAGCACTCCCGTATCATATGTATATACATTGTAAATCCCAAATCATGATTTTAAAAGTTTATACATTGTAAATTATGATTCGGGAGTGCTACTAGTAGCATTTAACGTGTCTTGGTTTGTTTATTTCGACTACATCTTGATTGTAAAATTAGTTTAGGTACATTAACTTTTAACATAACCTCAAAATCTTTGATGTGAGAAAAGCAATTGTTTAAGTTATTTGTAATGGTAATTTATTTTAGTATATTATTTTAGGCTAGTGATTTCTTCAAGCTTAGGTACTTTCATAATTGTCTTCTTTTGATTTTTAAGAGCCAATTCTAGTATTCGTTTACTTCTTATCTCAAGAAGCAGTTGCACACCTTAGTTTATAACGTCAACAAAGCACAGTGACTAAGTGGATGAAGGTGTTATGTGCATGTTGAAGACACATAACACCTTCTCCATAACAGGTGGTGCTATGAGAAATAATAGCACATAAGCATTCATCCACAAAGATAACCAAATTTTCAAGCAAATGTAACATAACACATTCACCTTCCAAGCCCTTCAATTGTTTTAGAAATTTTTATTACACACTGAGCACTTTCAGGCTGCTTCTCACTTGCGACCATCTTGGTAATCAATTTAGGAGTATTAATAAATCTCTTCTCAGTACCAGACACTATATCTGAGCTATGAGTACCAGAGATCTTTGGTTGGAAATTTACTGCATTTACTCTATTGCATTTAATTTGGGTTGGTAGGGTTTCCATTGTCCATTCTTTTCATATGTTAAAAAAGATATTTATTTATTTATGGGCAAGCTCAAGTCTATAAAAGTAAAGAAATTACATTTTTCAATTGATTTTAAAGTATGACAAATACATACATTTATCCTGAATAAAACCATTCCAATCCTGATTTTCGTTTAAAATTAGCTTGAAACTATTTACAGTTTCGTCTCCCAGCTTTCCTTCAAAATACTTAAGTGCTTTCAGATATTGTTTACATTTACTATTAACACTCAGATGTGTGGGCACTAACGTTTTTTGCACTAATTTTTTCAAAGTGAACATTTTCAATATTAAATGGGCATAATTCTGAAGATTTAAATCCGTTCTGAATAATTTCCTCATTTATATGATTTAGTGCCTTTTCAAAAACATACCCAAAATAATATTTCTGAAGTTTAATGCCATCGTTGTCCATTCTTCACTTTTGGACTTCATTTTTATATGCTAATTTTAAGGGCCTATCACTGATATATCCATAGGCTGTAGCAAGAGTTGGAATACAAAGCTACCAGTTATACTTCATTGTCTTTACAAAAGTTCAAGAAGATGAAAAATATGCCCATCAACAAAAAATTAATAGGTTTTATAATATCCGCTCTAATGAGCCACAGATTTAATATATTGGTGATGTATTCGTAAAATGTTGTAGAACTCATCCATCCATTATCTGAAGTTCCCAGAGCCCATTCTTTTGGAATACTTTGTGATAAGGTAATCGACCAAATCCTATCACTTTTAGAAAAAAATTCGAGATTTCAGGTTATATCAGGTAACTAAATGACTATGCGCCTTCCATTTTCGATTAAATATCCATCAAGATGTTCCAGCATTGATTTCTTTTAATAAAAGTGTAAATTTTTCAAAAAGCTAAAAAAGGTGGGCTTAAAAATATGCTTTTTGAAACCAGTTATTGACCTACCTATTTCAAGAAAAACAGTTTGTTGTCAGTTCATTTATTGACATTTAAAATGATGACAAATTGTAGAAATATAAGTATACAAGTAAGTCACTGTCAAATAATATACATAAATAAAAAAATACACTGCTTAGAACATAAAATTCAAAACTTATTTAATAGAACACAGCTTCTAGTTAGAACTTTTTATTCTTCAAATATATCAACAGGTAAGGAAAACTTATATTTTTGCCTCTCTCCTCTTCCCAGAATTTCTGGAATGGACAGAACCTCTGAAATACAATCTTTAGTAATGCGTGATAAATCCTTTTCATCAAAAATAAAATTTTGTTTATCCTGACTAATCGATTTCATGCACATGACTTCCACTTCACGTTTGTTATAAATCTTTTGTACGACAAAAACGTATCGAAAAATAGTTTTATTCCGTTTGGCGCCACAAATAATTTCCAACAGGAAGCCACTCACTCCACGAAGATACTGCGTCAAGGCATTCGTGAATTTTTGGCAGAGATTCTCGAAATTGAAGAACTCCGTTGTGACGTTCAACCCATCTCGTCTCGCACAAACCACTAAGCTGGTGTCCCATCATATGTTTAAGAACTGTATTTTGGTTTGAGGAAGCTTTAGTAAAAGAAATTAGTTCTTTCATCGTTCCAATCGCCTTTCCACAGATTGATTTTATGAAGATTTACCAATTGAAAGATTTAAAATATGGTTGAAGCATGGTGAATAAACAGCGTTAATAGCTTCATTTTTGTAGGTAACCACTGCATCAACAGTTTCAAAAACAATTACAGAGCAGCCATCTGTAGTCACGCCTACGCAATGCTTAACCTCTAATTTTTTCAAAGTTTCTAATACAACCTGAGCTAAGTTATACACTATTTCTTTACTTTCATTGTTTGCTTCACAATCATTTTGTTTGAACTTTTTATCTCATTATAAAGATCAACGAATTTAATAAAATCCTCTCTAACTTTCCCTTTGTATAAACATCTTGCTACCTATATCATTTGAGAGATATAAGCAATATCTGTAGTCTCATCAAATATTATACTATAAAAGTTAGAATTTTAACTATTTATTATGGGAAATAAGCCACAATATTATTAAAAAATATTTTTTTTTTTTAGCTTCAGAACAACATTATAAAAGTTAGCTTCTTTGATTCGACTTATTATTACACCTAATATTTCTTCTTCAAAGTTATTAATATTCTCATTTTGTGAGATCTTACTTATAAAAGTTACTCTAGCTGAAGATTGTTCAAATTGATTTTTAGCAAACTTTAGTAACTCTCTAGAGTTTCCTTCGTTGATAGGGCTAGTATATCTGGTAATAATGTTAATGTTTAATGGTCCATCGTCACGATGAATAACCTCTAAAAGATACCTTGTCTACCAAGCTAATTTATGCATTCAACTATTGGTCTTAAACGATTTCGGTTTTCTAACATCTGTTTCAACCTCTCATTATGGACTTGTATCTGTACGAATCAGTATAGGGATGTTACTTCGTTCATGCCATCTCTGTCGTTCTTTAAGTTTTAATTGTTCATATAAATTATTATCTTCTTTAATCTTGATGACATGCTTAGATTAAAGTTCCTTAATTCTAAATTTATTTCCTTCAATTCTGTCAAGGAATTCTGCATTATATCATTTTCAACATCTTGAATATTTTTTTCTTTGATGCCTGGGATTTGCAGTATCCATGGTCAGTAGCCTCTATAGATCTACGTGGAACTTCGGGTGTCTGAATGTATCTCGTAGAACCAATCTCTGTAGATATACGTGGAAGTTCGGGTGTCTGAATATTGCTCGTAGAAGCAATCGATATAGCAATCTTTATTAATCTTATCTCTGGCTTTTTGCATGCTCTTTCGTTTCTGCTCTCTTCTTCTTCTTAATTTTGCTTCCGATTCTGTTGATTTTTTCTTGGAATTCATTTGGCCTGAAATAATAAAAATCTAGTAATGGGCAGACCAAATAAATTCGAAAACATTCTTCGGCTCACGTGAATCGAACATGATTATTTCAGAATGCTTTATAACACTGACTGATTATCAGACCAGTTAAGCCAGCTAGAAAATTAAATCTGTTCAATAAATGAAGAATCCGAATACCTATTATCCTATGCATAAAAATTTGTTTCTACTGCTAAATCTTGTAGGTAAAGCCATTAAGGCCCTAAGCTATTCAAACAAACACTCCACTTCATGGACAATTTTCAACTCCATGGACAAGGCAAGTCCATGGAGTTGAGGTCCACCGAGTCGAGAGAATTACACACTTGCCATGTGTGAAGCTATAGATTTTAAGTTAGGAAACAATCTAAATGTGTATATTTTCATTTAAACTAATAAAAACTAGTTCATGCCAAAAAATCGTTAAAAATTATAATTCTTTCCTTTTTAATTAGGTCCTCGGAGTTGAGAAGATGATTTTGACGAAATCAAAAATCCACAAGGAAGAACTTCCTGTAGTTGGCTGTATACCGTTAACTACAAATGAAAATTAATAAAAAAAAATTCCACTTCCATTTTAAGAGGTGGCAGTTGCCTAGGTCATTATAACATAATGACCTAGTTACCTTTTGACCCACTTACCACGTGTGGGAGTCATATGTTGCCCTAGGGCCGTATCCTTAGGAATTTTATCCATCCTTTGGATTTCTCGATGTGTTAATTTATATAAGACTTTTATTTTAAATTTCACTTCAAATCAAAAATAATATAAATTAAGAAAATCCACTTCACTATAACTAAAGTCCGGATTATAAGCATGACAGAAAGCGTGTCAACATAAGCAATTATATAAGCAAAAAATGTCGCAAAAATAAGCAAAGTTTGTATGAAATAAGCAAGCTTCAAGAAAAAAAACGTGCAAGTAAACATGGGTATAATAATATAAATATGAATAAAGGATATTAACATTAAATTACATTTATGTATTTTTAATTATCGTATTATTAACAATAAATAAAAATTACAAAAGTGATAAGCTATAATATAATAAAAAAAATCGTAGAAGAATTAACATATTAATATATTTTTTATTTATGGCCATTAGCATAAAAACAATTAACAAAAACAAGTTTTTCAAAATTTTCTTGTAAAACGCTATGTCTTCTGTATACACATTTTTTACGTAGAAAAAGTTGTTTCAACATCTGCAGATGTGATTGCTACGTATTTAAATTTAGACAAATGTACCGATACTATTTTACAACAATTTAATAAATTTGGGCTGTCTGCAGACAAATATTAGTTTATTACATGGACAGGTATAACGATGGATTTTCCTCGTTTATATCCTAAGCCCAAGGGGTTAAAATTCTTATGGTTTATTGAATTATTAGAGTTTTATAGCTCTGTATACTTTATATAATTTTGCTTAAGACAGGAAGTAACATGAAATTTCAGTAATTTCACTATAGTTTATCATAAGAAGCAAAATACACAAAGATAAGCAACATATCTTTAAAACAAGCATTTTTACTAAAAATCCTAATTGTAAGCAAAAAAGCAAAATGCTTATAATCCGGACTTTAACTATAACTGTCAACCGACAACTACGCGGCAATAGAAATAATATACAGAGCTTCTCTCCAAGTAGGAAGCAGTGTTGCCAACCCGAAATGTGAAATTGTACTTTTAGACTGTCCATGTAGGACATTTTTGGACTAACTTGACTTTAAGTTTTAGACTGATTCATTTAAAATAAAAACTAATTTAAAGTGCAATTATTTGGCATAATTAAACATAAAAAGTCAATAATTTTAGTAGTTTTGTACCAGGGACAGTAAAAGAAGAGTTATTTTGAGAATGACCCAGGTAATCTAATTCTTCCTGAATATTTAAGAAAAAAATTTTTGGACGATTGTGATTTCTGAATATTTTTTATGAAATTTACAAAAATTGTTGCAAAAGTGTCAGTAGTTTACACATACAAGGTTTAGTAATTGACACTCAAATATGTATTATTATATGAGAACTTTATTAATATTATGTAATTATAGTATAATAAAATATTTAAGTTCAGAAATTCAGCCATCTACACCTACTGAGAAAATAGAACTACTGAGAGAATAGAAGAAATATGTGGAAGTAACTTTTGCAGATGAAAGGCAGAATACCATTGAAGACATTGAATGCCAAACAGGACCCCCGATTACCATTGAAGAAGTCACGTCAGCTATTAAAACAACTAAAGATGGTAAAGCTGTAGGGCCTGACCAGTTTTATGTAGAATTCCTAAAACTTATGGATGAACAAGGAATAAAATGGATAACAACCGTATTCAACAAAATATACGTAACTGGAAAAATACCCCAAAGCTGGTTAAAGTCGACCTTCGTAACTTTACCCAAAAAAGTAAATGCCAAAACATGTGAAGACTACAGAACAATTAGCCTAATGAGCCACTTACTCAAAACGTTTCTGAAGGTGATACATGGCAGAATATATAAAAAATGCGAACAACAGATATCATGGACGCAGTTTGGATTCCGCGATGCCTTAGGCACCCGAGAGGCTCTATTCGCTGTCCAAGTGCTTATGCAAAGATGCAGGGATGTTGACTGTGAAGTGTATATTTGTTTTATCGACTACAAAAAGGCGTTTGATAGAGTAAAACATGATAAACTCATAAACATCTTGAAAGAAGCGGGAGTAGATGATAGAGACTTGAGAATCATATATAATTTGTATTACAACCAAACTGCCAATATTAAAGTGGAAGACCAATTAACAGAGGCAGTCTCCATAGATAGAGGAGTGAGGCAAGGATGCATCCTGTCCCCGGTGCTGTTTAATATATACTCTGAATGTATCTTCGAGCAAGCGCTGGGAGAACTACAGGAAGGCGTATTAGTCAACGGAGTGCGTCTGAACAACATTAGATATGCCGACGACGCTGTAGTTTTTGCAGACAGTCTAGATGGTTTGCAAAGAATAATGTCGCGCATATCAGATATAAGTAGAGAATACGGACTTGATCTCAATACGAAAAAAACAAAGTATATGGTAGTCAGTAAGCGCGAAATATTAAATACACAGCTTTTGGTTAACCAACAACTAATTGACAGGGTCGACAGCTACGCATACCTTGGTACCAACATAAACAGCCAGTGGGACCACTCAAGTGAAATAAAACAACGCATAGGAAAAGCGAGATCAGCGTTCATAATGATGAAGTCTCTTTTCAGAAGCCACGATTTACCTCTTGCTACCAAAATCTCTATCATCAGATGCTATGTATTTTCTACGTTATTATACGGAGTAGAGGCCTGGACACTTTCCGAGGCTTATTTGAGAAAACTCGAGGCATTTGAGATGTGGTGTTACAGGCGCATTTTGAGAATTTCGTGGGTGGATCGTGTGACTAATATTGAGGTTCTACGTAGAATAGGCAAGGAATGCGAGATTATTAACATAATCAAAGAGCGCAAACTAGAATATCTTGGCCATGTTATGAGGAATGAACAGAGATATGGCTTGTTGCAACTCATTCTTCAAGGCAAGGTATTTGGAAAGAGAGGACCAGGGAGAAGAAGAATATCTTGGCTTCAAAACCTGAGAAAGTGGTTTAATACATCGACAACCGGACTATTCAGAATAGCAGCAAGCAAAGTTAGGATAGCCATGCTGGTCGCCAACATCCGGAACGGATAGGCACCTTAAGAAGAAGAAGACACCTACTGAATCTCCCGAAATGAGCATCTGATGAGCATCGGTTGGGGCATCCTTTTTATGATTGGATAAAATGTTACTACGCTCACATCTTTATCATTAATTTGAAATGAATTAAGGCAGAAACGCATTAGAGAGTCGCGGACGCGACTCAACTCGTCGCGGAGTAGACTAGCTCAGATTCTTTACGTTGTTTTTAATCTTCATGAACGGATTTGGAAGTCGCGGACGCGGCGAGAACTTAATTAAATTTTTAATGAGAACCTCAAGTTTTCCACTGTCTTGTCCGCGACCCTCTAATACGGTTCTGCCCTTACTGTTATCACAATATCTCATACCCACAACTTCAGCTTCACTTCTTCTTCTTCTTCAGCCTGTGTTCGTCCACTGCTGGACATAGGCCTCTTCCATTTGCTTCCATCGATTTCTACTCTTGGCAATTCTCATCCACTGTTTGCCCGCGACTTGTTTGATATCATCTGCGGTCTGCCTACTCCTCGCCTGTTCTCTCTTGGTCTCCAGTTTGTTAGTCTCTGTGTCCATTTTTCGGGATTTCACAATTAGCTTCAATTAGGGATTTCAGCTTCACAATTATTGAAAATTTACATACAAACTTATATTCTATTTTCTTTCCAGGGAATTTTGCAAGTATATAATCCTCCTCCATATATGTTTACATGATCAATATTTTCCTTATCACTGTAATCAGCTGTGTCAAAAGATATATCATCAAGACTGCTACCAGATTGAACCCTCTTTTTGTTACTAACTACTTTTTTTCTTATTCACTTTCGGTATCTGCTTTTTAGCGAAGGTTTTTTCTTCGCTTTTCTTTTGCCTCTCTTGTACTCTTTTCTTTTTTTCTTCAAGAAGAACTTATTTTCTTTATTTTCATGATAAGTTTGCCCAATTTTGAACTAGCTACTGAAGGAACTCTTTCTACTCTTCTTTTTCTTACTGAGGATACTCTGGATTCAGGCCAACACAGTATTCGTTTAAAAGGAGAGGGTATAATATCATTTGATGTAGAAGTGTTTTTTATTATCTCCCTTTATTGACAACCAGATATAATACAAACATCAATAAGGCAATTTGTTGCTTACACAGTGATGTAGTAAATTAATTATTGTACATGTGGTGACGTAGAGAGGTTGACGAGGAAAACATCCAGCGATGTCGGATGGCCAGCTTCTTCCGAGTCGTCTATTGTGGACAGTTTACAGTAGTGGATGGAGTAATGGATTAGGGCGGTCTTATAGTTTGTTGTGATGTTTTCTGTTGTGTTCTCGAATGACTTCGTTTAAATATGGAATTTTTAGGTCAGTGTGTAGAGTTTGGTTTGATACGTACCATGGTGCATTAAATATTGCTCGAAGTATCTTGGATTGTGCTCTCTGGATAATCTGTACAGTATTTCTAAATACAGTAGCCTATAACATTGTATTATAATGTTTATACTTATTATAACATTGTGTTTAATTTGTTATTTGATAAAATATTGTCTATACTAAATTTACAATCAAGATGCAGTAGAAATAAACAAACCAAGACACGTTAAATACTACTAGGAGCACTCCCGTATCATATGTATATACATTGTAAATCCCAAATCATGATTTTAAAAGTTTATACATTGTAAATTATGATTCGGGAGTGCTACTAGTAGCATTTAACGTGTCTTGGTTTTTTTATTTCGACTACATCTTGATTGTAAAATTAGTATAGGTATTCTTTGCGTCAAGATATAAGAAATCTGGCCTGGCGCTGGTGGGATGTCCCTACCGATTTAGTATGATAATAACAAACAACAAACCCTGCAGGAGCGGATTCGCTAAAATTAAGGGGAAAGGAACAAATGCAAAATTTTGACGCCTGTCAAAATTTTCAATGTGTTTTAAATGTAATCATTTTTTTCGAATCCTGAGAAAACTAATATGTAAGTATTTTTGAAAAATTTAAACGCAGAATGAAAAATTACTTTATTACCGACGGCCGAAAGACCCTTGGAATGAATTAAAAGTTTCTTTTGAATGAGATATTTGAAATTAAAAATCACACTAAATTTTCTCTTAGTTTTTCACCCCTGTAACTAATTAAAATAAACATTATAGAAGTTTTCAGGGACTTTCGACTCTCGGTAATAACGTAACGGGTTAAAGCCGAAAGTTCGTACCCATACCCTTAAAAAAAATTCAAGTCTTCAAGTAGATATAATATTTTAATGGGGTTGGAATAATAAATATAAATTTAAATATCATATTATATTTATTAGGTATTTATATCTATGTAGTTATAGGTATATTATTATGTACAATGAAATAAGAGAAATGGACAAATTAAAGAAATTAAGGAAATTAATGATAATAACAATAAAATATTAAAAGAGTGGTAGCAAAAATCAGAATTAAAAAGATAACATAATAGAAAATAACAAAACATAATAAAATTTGAAGTTTAGACTGAAAAAAATAAATACAAATTACAACTCTATGTCACTATCGCTGTCATCTTCACTAGAATCGTTATCTAATGTTATAATTATTGGTTTAATATGTGAGGTTAATGTTCTGTAATGATCTTCCGTTTTTATAACATGTGAAACACAATTTTGCCACAGTGTTGGGGAAATCTTTTTTATTTCTTCCACAACATGTGACACCGATTCGCTACTAAATTTGGGACAGCAGTTGTTTCGCCGTAAATTTTCCTTAAGTTGGCTCCAGATTAATTCAATGGGGTTGAAGACACAGTAGTAATTACCAAATAATAACCAAATAATTTTTTTTTCAATATCTCTAACGCGAAGCAAATCGAATCGCATATCGAAAATTCACTCTGTGGATTCGCAGTAGACCGCGTTTAAAATTTAAATTTCAGTTGACTATTTTAAAAATTATGAACCATCAACCTGTATGACTGTGTCAAATTTCAAATCTGAATATATTTTGATAGCCGAAGTATTAGGGGTGTCTTTATTTTAAATGCGATACACTGTATATTATCAATTTGATAATTTATTGCAACTTATATAGTCGTATTTTTTATACCTACATTCAAAATATACATTCAAAATACTGATTAATTCACTAATTTTATCATAAAAAGTTCAAATTGATTGCATTGAAGTATTGAACCAATTAATGTGTAATAATATATTATACAGAGTGAGGTTTATGTACGGAATGCCTTAAATATCTCGGAAACGGTTAGCACAATTTTTATAAATTTTGGTGGATAGGGATTTTCTAATGCGGCCAATATTATAGTGATAATTACACTGTTGTCAGATCTTCCGTTTTTCTAAAAATCTATTTTTTTTACTTCAATTGGAATACCCTTTCTATTTTTGCTTTTTTAAGTCCTTAAGAAATATTAATTATTTTTCATGTTATATTCCCTATACCTAAAGATCATAATTTCTGAGTTAGTGCTATATTTATTAAAAAAAAAATTAAGCAAATTATAAAAATCAATTTTTTCGGCCCGGGTACATTATTTTACGTTCTTTGGACTATTGGGAACAAAAAAAGTTCTTTTGTAATATTTCTCTAAAGTTAAACGAGTAAACGAATTTGAAACTGAAAAAAATCGAATAATGACGATTTTCAAGGTTCAAAAACACAAATCAAAAATATTATTTTTAAAACTGTCCAGTACACAAATTCAAGTTCAAGACTTATTTTATCAGCTACCAATAAGTAATTTAAGCTTGTTTCATTCTAAAATATTGTTTTTTAGTTGTTAATGCAGCCCGATCGCCCGTCCTCTCATATGCGCTTCACTAACAATTATTAAAAAGCAATGTTTTAGAATAAAACGGGCCAAAAAATTTTATAGCGAGCCCCTAGAAGAAGGGCTTAGCTTGAATTTGGCTACTCAGCAGTTTAAAAAATAATATTTTTTATTTGTGTTTCTGAACCTTGAAAATTGTCATTATTCGATTTTTTTCAGTTAAATTATTTGGAGCTCGAAAACCATTAACTTTAGAGAAAAATTACAAAAGTCCTTTTTTCTTCCCAATAATCCAAAGATTGTAACTACACGGGCTGAAAAAATTGATATTTATAATTTGTTTATTTTTTTTTTAAATACATGTAGCAATAACTCCGAAACTGTGGCATTTAGGTATAGAGAATATAACATGAAAAATAATCAGTATTTCTTAAGGACTTCAAAATGCAAAAAAAATAAGAAAGTTCATTAGATTTCCAGAAAAACGGAAGATATGACAACAATGTAATTATCACTATAATATCGGCTGCATTAGAAAACCCCTACCCGCCAAAACCTATAAAAATTATGCAAGATGTTTCCGAGATAATTGAGGGTTTCTATACATAAAACTCACTCTGTATATTATAAATATTATAATAATATTATATTAATACGCATTGATTGGTTCAATACTTCAATGCAATCAATTTGACTTTTTATGATAAAATTATTGAATTAGTCAGTATTTTGAATGTATATTTTGAATCTAGGTATAAAAAATACGACTATATTAGTTGCAATAAATTATCAAATTGATAATATACAGTGTGTCGCATTTAAGATAAAGACACCCCTATATTTCGGCAATCAAAATATATACAGATTTGAAATTTGGCACAGTCATACAGGTTAATGGTTCACAATTTTTAAAATGGTCAACTGAAATTTAAATTTTAAACGCGGTCTACTGCGAATCCACGAACAGGGTGAATTTTCGATATGCGATTCGATTTACTTCGCGTTAGAGATATCGAAAAAATTTATTTGGAAAAGGTGTTCCAAATATTATTATAAGCCCACATACTTTATGACAAAATTCACACTTTTAGTGCTTTTTTTAGTTGTTGTAGTCAGGATCCTAAATCCTAAAATTGGCTGTCCCGAGATGCATCTCGAGACAGCCAAAAACGGTTTTTTCAATTTTTTCGTTCTTTCCGCTCAGATATTAAAAATTCTGCCTCTGCCATTCAAAATAACGACAAAAGATACACAAAAAAATACTATTTAAAAGTTGGCCAAATTATATTTACGTAACCTAAAAAATTTTTGAAAATTTCGAAAATTTTTCCTGGGCTCATTTTTTATTACAAAAATCTGAAAAAAAATCAGGCTGTTTTGTATTCAAAATATACATCCTCTCGAATTTTTTCAGATTTTTTACGTTAAAATTGCGCTCACAAAAAAATAAAACCTAAAAATTCTTCTTTTCTCGATTTAAGGGGTTCTAGGACCTTTGGGAAGCTAAAAATTTGCATGAGGGCATGATTTTATATCCTTTATCGAAAAAATAAGTAGCGGGGCTGATCGGTGCGGGGGCATTTTTGACCATCTTATCCCGCTATAGCCTTTAACGTTTCTTCAGGAAAGCGAGATTTTAAATATTCGATGACATTATCAATTATTGGAATGTATCGATCGTCTTAAATAGTCTTGATGGTTTTCACATGGGTAATTTGCTCGATTTCGCTGTTTCTCCGCTAGTCGAGGAAGTTTTATCTCTATACTGAGTTCATCCGCAATGCCACAAATTTCATGATATAAACTAGAAAATGTTTCATTACATTGTCCTCGCTTTCGATTCACAATCTTCAAAACATCATTAAGCATATCACGTTCTGCATTTAAATCGATTTTGATCTTTGAAAAAAGCGACTTAGGGCTCTATTAGTCTAGGTAACTGGTGGCGCAACTAGTGGGCCCACCAAATTGTGAGCACGGGCAACTGGTAGCCGAGAATAACCACCAATAAAAATAATAAAACTCATAGTGAATGTTGTTTAGTAGTTTAGTTGAGAATATGACATCAAACGAGTCGATGCTTCTTCTTGCCCTTTTATTAAGAGAGAAAAAGAGAGTTAGAAGGACTCGAAAAATACATATACATACAATGTTAGCTTCTAAAGAAGAAAAAGGGATGTATTATACGTTATTTCCTGAACTTTGTGCCGACGAAGTAAAATTTTTTCGGTATTTTCGCATGTCAAAATCGTCATTTTTGGAGCTCTTCAACTACATTAAAGAAGACATACGTGGAATTGATACAAAAATGAAGAAATGTATTCCACCTGAAGAAAAGCTGGTAGTGACTTTAAGGTACGTTTTCTTGCAATGTGTTAAATTTAATGTGCTAGTTTAACTCGAAATAGCTATGTGTATAATAAGGGAGGAAAGTGGTATTTTTCCTCCCGAGAATGAAGTTTACTGCCCGACGCGTAGCGGAGGGCAGTAATCATTCGAGGGAGGAAAATGCACTTTACTCCCATGTTATACATATGGTTTTTCCACCTTCCTCAAATAACAAGTAATTTTTTCATTTTTACTTAAATTATTTATGTAACTAACCAACAAAATTTATTAGAACTAAAACTAACAAGTAGGTACAATATAACTGTCAACTGTCAAATATAAGTCAAATTATTAATGTAAACATTGTTAAATCAAAATGACAATTTACTGTTTTTTACCATTCTGCAAAATAAACTGCTTTATAAATAAACGTTAAAATGTATAAATACTTACGTAATAGAAAATAGATACTGTACAGGGCGTCAATAAGTTATACTTCATAAATGAAATACCATGACGTCACTTCTACTTTTCCTCCCTAGGGAGGAAAAGTACAACTTTCCTCCCTACAATCAGGTCCGGAAAAGTATACTTTCAGTAGAGGTAGGTGGAAAAAGGATTTACCTGTGTTATGGAATAATCCTTTGTTTATTTAAGTACACATTTCCATCAATAGTACCCCGCTGAGCTGAATATTAATGACTCTCTTAGATAGGTAGCCAGACTTTACAAACATAATAGTGGTGAAAGTTCCCAACGTCCTATGTCAATTTTTGGCTATTTTGTTTTGTTACCCTAAATTAAACAGAATAATATTCTTCAAGAAATGCATATTATGTATTTGTCTACAAATATGTCTACAAGCTCCTATGTCGTTATTTCTATAATTGGCTTCTAGAAGGCCATATATGAAATAACAACATAGGAGCTTGTAAACAGTAAAAATACATATTTCTCTTTAATTTAGGGTAACAAAACAAAATATCCAAAAATTTACATAGGAGGTTGGGAACTTTCACCATGGATAAGCAATGTAAATAAACAAAAAACTCTATCAATTTAAAAATTTATTTTTAATAATATATACATATGTACATACACACCTATAATATTATTTATTAACTAAACTATATTACTTATATTATTGTAACCATAGTAAATGGGAATTAACCACAATTTTATTTAAAAATAACTTATATTTGACGATTTAATCTCCAGGATGAAAATTGTTATCAAAACACAAATTTAAAATACAATTTTTTTGATTTATTGCTTGGAAATAGAAAGAAATTCAAATAAAACATAATAAATCATTTTTTTTTCTATTTCCAAGCAACAAAACAACAATAATGCATTTTAATTTGTGTTTTGATAACGATTTCCAACCGAGATCTCCCAATATGAGTTGATGATGATGATGATACAGAAGAAATGGATGATACAGGTGTAATTATACATACGTTAGAAAATTCAGGCGAATGTTACGTAGTCACTCATCTGACTGTCTGAGTCAGATTGATTCTGAGTCTGAGTTATTTGCCATTTGACTGAGTATGAGTCATTTGCCAATGTTGTAGGTGTTTCAAGTCTGGGTGAAGGAAAATGTGTTTGTTCAAATTCATTTGGCCCTTCCTGAGAGGACATTTGCTGAGATGTTGAATTACTTGTGGCAACATGAATTTGGGGAACGTGATTTTGAGGTAGCTGAGACAGCATTCGAGAAGAATGATATGATGTGGATGTGAGAGGTGGAGTTTGTAAAATTTGATGTGTAGATTGATGAAAGGGCATTTGAAAATGTTGTGAATTTTGCGGAAGAGTGGCGGAAGAGTAGTGAAAATTGTGAGGATAGTGTGACAGAGGTGGATATTGTGACAAGGGTGGAATTGGAAAATTCCTTAGTGGTCA
Source organism: Diabrotica virgifera virgifera (assembly GCF_917563875.1). Classification (NCBI taxonomy): domain Eukaryota; kingdom Metazoa; phylum Arthropoda; class Insecta; order Coleoptera; family Chrysomelidae; genus Diabrotica; species Diabrotica virgifera. Next base: position 128,996,255 of record NC_065451.1, on the reverse strand, counting down.
CTCTTGTTGAGATTGAGCGGCAGCAACAGCTGCAATTAGGTCTGCACGAAGCTTCAATTTCTTTTCTGAGGGAACTTTTTTTATTTCTGCTAATAAAGACAGCAGAAATAATTTGTCTTCATCCACTTCTTCCGTACTAGCTTGCTGGTCGCTAGAAACTTTCTTTTTCAAAATAGCAATTAATTCATCATCATCACCATTTCTATTTCTTTTTTTTTTGACTTGACTGTGACCTTATTGTCATTATCTTCTTCACATGTGGCAGTAGACTGGCTGGTACTGCCATCTGCAGTTTCGCTATCCGCCATACTGTCACTTGTTTTTTTGGAAATGGTTTCCAAAAAACGCAACTGTTCGAAATATTCGTACACTTTGTGCCTACCAGCAGCTGAACCACTTGCCACACTTTTTTTTAACAGTTCCCTTGAGTAGCATGACCGGATTCCTTTCCATCTTTTTTGAGCAATTGTCACTAAAAATAAAACATGCATGTTAATTCATAATCATGCAGTAAACCGCTTTATTAGTTTTTAATTAATTTTTATTGTTACAGCTATTTAGCAACAGGAAATTCGATGACCAACTTACAATACCAATTCAGGATAAGTCAGCCCTCAATATCTGTAATTGTAAGACAAGTGTGTGACGCAATATGGAAAAAAGTTAGACCAATAAGTTTTCCTGATTTTAATGAGACATTTTGGCTGACAACAGCAAAAGAGTTCTACGAGAGAACTAATTTTCCCCACTGCTTAGGAGCAATCGACGGGAAACAAGTGAGAGTTATTAAGCCCGAGGCTAGTGGCTCTTTATATTACAATTATAAGAACTACTTTTTCATATCGCTACTAGCAATATGTGATGCATCGTACAAGTTTACTTTTATAGACGTAGGAGCATATGGAAAATCATCAGATTCTACAGTCTTCAAAGAGAGTACATTTTACAAGAAACTTGAACAGAATTTGCTAAATATTCCTGCACCACAGTTATCCTTTCACGGATTTTCAGAGCCGATGCCTTTTGTCTTTGTAGGTGATGAAGGATTTGGATTGTCAACGAAGATACTTCGACCTTATGGAGGAAAATGCCTTACCATTAAGAAACGTGTGTTCAATTATCGACTGTCCCGAGCGCGGAGATATATTGAATGTTCCTTTGGCATACTCGCAAATAAATGGCGGATTTTTCATCGGCCTCTTAATGTAGATATAACTTTATGTGAATCAATAATAAAAGTATGCTGTGTTTTACATAACTTTGTAAGAGATAGGGATGGATTTCATACAGAAGATACTCTAAAAATAGACGGTTTCTTTGATTCAACTCTTGTAAATGAACCATCACAGAAGAATGCAACTGTGCTAAGAGACAAATTTGCTGAATACTTTCTAAGTGAAGCAGGAGCTGTTCCATGGCAAATGGACCGTATATGAATTGAAAAATGTATAATATGGAAGAGTAACATTATCTATTCCTTCACAGCTTGTGAATATTTTATGAAATATTTTTACTAAATGTGTATACACTATAAGTATTTGTAATCATAGAAGTTCAGAAAATAAAATTAATTATTAATGAAAATTTTACGGTTTTTCTGTCTACCAATAAAACAACCTCAACAACTTTTTAATAATAAATAAAAGTAATAGTGAAGTCAATGGAGTTTTTACTTAGGGAAAAATCAAACAAAATAGAACTTTTTATATTATAATACCATTAAGAAATGTATTTAAAATAAACAACATATCAAAAAAACATACCTACCCGAAAAGTGAGTACATATTTAATTTTTTATTAAACAAACGAACTGCGAAATTAGTTGTTTTTTAAATACCTACAGAAAATATAAATTTTAGAAAAAACTGACTTGACCGGCAAAAACTTTTATAAAGATTTATCTAAAATTAAATCTACAGCTTCTATAATTTTTTATGTCACTCCTCTCACAAACAAAGCGCGCGGTTAAGTTAATGTAAAGTAATGTAAAATAACTAATTGTCAAATTAAATGTTACAAATTGGAAATGAAAGAAGAACATTAAAGCTATCTTATAGTTATAATACAAACAAAAAAATATGCATAAGTACAGTGTGGGCGGAAAATGTGACTTACATAAATTTTGTTTAAAAATGATTTAAAAATGTGTTACTAATACAATTTTACCTATAAAACTCTTAAATTTGTACAACTTACTTTTCAAACATCGTACTAAACGATGTTTCATTCAAAAGTCTTAAAAATTTAATTAAAATGATACGACGTGACGTCTTAAACAATGTAATTTTTGAAAACTTCGTAGTTTTACCAAATTACTACCAATTTAAGAGGATATTACTCAAGTTTAAACGGATATATTACCAATATTTTATAGGTGTTTTTTAAAGATTAAGATGTAATCTTTAAAATGCACTAAATTATTTTACTTTCAAAATGAAATAAATACCTAACTTCTTTTTTAGAAAATTAGGAAAGATAAAAAATGTAATACAAAAACCGAAAAATATCACTTAAAAAATGCTCTTTGGTCTTTCTAAATGTAATCTTTAAAATGCACTAAATTATTTTACTTTCAAAATAAAATAAATAACTTCTTTTTTAGAAAATTAGGAAAGATAAAAAAATGTAATATAAAAACCGAAAAATATCATTTAAAAAATGCTCTTCATAGTATAAAATCTAAGATGCAACCATCAGATATCAAATTTTGAGAATTTAATACGAGGTATGTCAAAAAATATGAATTTTGGTCAAGAGTAAAGTATCTTTACATTTCACAATTATTGAAAAATTTTCATAATAACAATTTTGGATATATAAAGGTGCTTTACATACCTCGTATAAAAAAGGGACAAAATTTGATATGATTCCTTCTTATATTTTAGACTATGCAGAGGATTTTATAGAGAATAACTTTTTTCGTAAAATTGATAATAAAAAAGTTTTCCTATATGGTTCCAAGTTACGCAGACATACAGTATCACAGCTCATTTTTTTTTAATTTTCCAATTGTAACGTCACATTCGGATTCAACATAATCAAAACAAAATAGAAACATTTTTGATCAAGGTAAAATGATGAATTCATCGATATTTCTAAAATATTTAATACAAAACACTTTTTATTGTATAAACACTAAAAAAATAACCACTTAGCGGCTAAATCTGCGAGAACTTTTTACTCTGACATATTTATAAACCAACAAAAATGGTTTTAGAAAAATATACGCTTGTTTGATTTTTTCTAAACAATGCAAGTTTTCGATCTACACTGACTCCCCTATAAATAATAAAATTAATATAAACACTTACCGAGCATATTTCTTTCAGCTATTGGTTTCTCTTCAAAATCCGATAGAAATGCCATCATTATTGCATTCCAAGCATTGAGTTTTATAAGCTTGTTGCTATATTCCTCGCTTTTGCTGTCCCATATTGGTAGATATTTTTGTACCTCTGAAATTAGGTCATCCGTGTTTATTTTTCTGTCAATTAGCTTTGACAAAATTTGCAATTTGTTGTCTATTTTGTTCTCTCCGTTTATTTTATCTACCGTTTCTGTCAACTGTTGTACTTCGGAAGGGTTAACTTCTTCACTATTTACTTCATTATTTACTTGTTGCATTTTGAACTTTAATAGATTTTACAAAAATCACAAGATCACTCAGTATAGAAGTTAAATAAAAAAAGAAATACAAAGCACTCGATTACTCGATTACAATACAAATGAATTATTGGTGGCCGACACCAGTTGCTTAGTCAAATAGGGCCCATATGACACAATGCCCCGGCTTGGTGGCGCCACCAGATCTGGTTACCCGGCTGGTGGTCGGGTTCAGTCACCAGAACGGCAAAAATTTCTGGTGGTGCAACCAGTGGCCGTAGTTTAATAGGTCTCATTTACTTAAATGCCCCGTGACGTAATAAGTCACTGGTGGAGTAACTTGGTGGCGTCACCAGTGGCCTAATATAATAGCGGCCTTAATGGCAAAGTACAAGAAAGTACTTCTGATAAGCAGATAGTCGTCACAAGAAATTAAACTTCAGATATAGCAGATATTAATATCTTTGCGTTTGCAGCAATCTGTGGGTCACTCCACGAAGATACTGCGTCAAGGCATTCGTGAATTTTTGGCAGAGATTCTCGAAATTGAAGAACTCCGTTGTGACGTTCAACCCATCTTGTCTCGCACAAACCACTAAGCTGGTGTCCCATCATATGTTTAAGAACTGTATTTTGTTTGAGGAAGCTTTAATAAAAGAAATTACTTCTTTCATCGTTCCAATCGCATTTCCACAGATTGATTTTATGAAGATTTATCAATTGATAGATTTAAAATATGGTTGAAGCATGGTGAATAAACAGCGTTAATAGCTTCATTTTTGTAGGTAACCACTGCACCAACAGTTTCAAAAACAATTACAGAGGAGCCATCTGTAGTCACGCCTACGCAATGCTTAACCTCTAAAGTTGCTTTTTTCAAAGTTTCTAATACAACCTGAGCTAAGTTATACACTATTTCTTTACTTTCATTGTTTGCTTCACAATCAGTTTTGTTTGAACTTTTTATCTCATTATAAAGATTAACGAATATAATAAAATCCTCTCTAACTTTTCCTTTGTATAAACATCTTGCTACCTATGTCATTTCTGTAGTCATCTGTGAGCAATATCTGTAGTCTCATCAAATATTATACTATAAAAGTTAGCTTCTTTGATTCGACTTATTATTACACCTAATATTTCTTCTTCAAAGTTATTAATATTCTCATTTTGTGAGGTCTTACTTATAAAAGTTACTCTAGCTGGAGATTGTTCAAATTGATTTTTAGCAAACTTTAGTAACTCTCTAGAGTTTCCTTCGTTGATAGGGCTAGTATATCTGGTAATAATGTTAACGTTTAATGGTCCATCGTCACGATGGATAACCTCGAAAAGATACCTTGTCTACCAAGCTAATTTATGCATTCAACTATTGGTCTTAAACGATTTCGGTTTTCCAACATCTGTTTCAACGTCTCATTATTTACTTGTATCTGTACGAATCAGTATAGGGATGTTACTTCGTTCATGCAATCTCTGTCGTTTTTTAAGTTTTAATTGTTCATATAAATCCTTATCTTCTTTAATCTTGATGACATGCTTAGATTAAGGTTCCTTAATTCTAAATTTATTTCCCTCAATTCAGTCAAGGAATTCTGTATTATATAATTTTCAACAGCTTGAATGTTTTTTCTTTGATGTCTGGGATTTGCAGTATCCATGGTCAGTAGCCTCTATAGATCTACGTGGAACTTCGGGTGTCTGAATATTGCTCGTAGAAGCAATCGATATAGCAATCTTTATTAATCTTATCTCTGGCTTTTTGCATACTCTTTCGTTTCTGCTCTCTTCTTCTTCTTAATTTTGCTTCCGATTCTGTTGATTTTTTCTTGGAATTCATTTGGCCTGAAATAATAAAAATCTAGTAATGGGCAGACCAAATAAATTGAATACATTCTTGGGCTCACGTGAATCGAACATGATTATTTCAGAATGCTTTATACACTGACTGATTATCAGACCAGTTAAGCCAGCAAGAAAATTAAATCTGTTCAATAAATGAAGAAACCTAATCTATTATCTTATGCATAAAAATTTGTTTCTACTGCTAAATTTTGTAGGTAAAGCCATTAAGACCCTAAACTATAACTTGCTATTAAAACAAACACTCCACTCCATGGACAATTTTCAAATCCATGGACAAGGCAAGTCCTTGTCCATTGAGTTTCGATTCACAATCTTCAAAACATCATTAAGCATATCACGTGCTGCTTTTAAATCGATTTTGATCTTTGAAAAAAGCGACTTAATGGAAAAGTACAAGAAAGTACTTCTGATAAGCAGATAGTCGTCACAAGAAATTAAATTTAAGATATAGCAGATATTAATCTTTGCGTTTGCAGCAATCTGTGGTTCACTCCACGAAGATACTGCGTCAAGGCATTCGTGAATTTTTGGCAGAGATTCTCGAAATTGAAGAACTCCGTTGTGACGTTCAACCCATCTCGTCTCGCACAAACCACTAAGCTGGTGTCCCATCATATGTTTAAGAACTGTATTCTGTTTTGAGGAAGCTTTAATAAAAGAAATTACTTCTTTCATCGTTCCAATCGCATTTCCACAGATTAATTTTATGAAGATTTACCAACTGAAAGATTTAAAATATGGTTGAAGCATGGTGAATAAACATCGTTAATAGCTTCATATTTGTAGGTAACCACTGCACCAACAGTTTCAAAAACAATTACAGAGCAGTCATCTGTAGTCACGCCTACGCAATGCTTAACCTCTAATATTGCTTTTTTCAAAGTTTCTAATACAATCTGAGCTAAGGTATACACTATTTCTTTACTTTCATTGTTTGCTTCACAATCAGTTTTGTTTGAACTTTTTATCTCATTTAAAGATCAATGAATTTAATAAAATCCTCTCTAACTTTCCCTTTGTATAAATATCTTGCTACTTATGTCATTTGAGAGATATGAGCAATATCTGTAGTCTCATCAAATATTATACTATAAAAGTTAGCTTCTTTGATTCGACTTATTATTACACCTAATATTTCTTCTCCAAAGTTATTAATAATCTCATTTTGTGAGGTTTTACTTATAAAAGTTACTCGAGCTGAAGATTGTTCAAATTGATTTTTAGCAAACTTTAGTAACTCTCTAGAGTTTCCTTCGTTGATAGGGCTAGTATATCTAGGAATAATGTTAATGTTTAATTGTCCATCGTCACGATGGATAACCTCGATACCTTGTCTACCAAGCTAATTTATGCATTCAACTATTGGGCTTAAACGATTTCGGTTTTCCAACATCTGTTTCAACCTCTCATTATGGACTTGTATCTGTACGAATCAGTATAGGGATGTTACTTGCATCGATACGCAAAATACACTAATGACTAATACATACTAATTAATAAGCTGTCTTCATTTTTCGTGGTCAGCTATCGGCGTGTGAACATACTTATATATTTTCGGCGAAATAATATAGTTTTGCTAGGCGCGCAATTTTCGAGAGATTTTCGGCGAATCTGTTATCTGAAAACGATTTTTATAATTATACGTGGAGATGCTTATGTTTGTGTTCACAGTATATACATTACATCTTTTTTAAAATTTGTATGAAGTAATATACTGTTAAATAATTTTTATGGGGAAAACTTAGAAAATGAATTTTATGTCAAAGACCACGAGATCGTAACTTTTCATTGCCCTGTATATAGCCAAAAATTTGTGAATAAAATAATTTAGCCGTAAGCAGTGTTTCGTGAGAGAGTAAAAGTTTAGTGGTAAAGTTTCTACGAACGGATTTATACATTTCAAAACAATGAACTAGAAAACGGTAGTTTTAGAAAGTTAATCTGCCGCTTTGGAATGGACAATGCATAATGTTTCTAAATGGTTTCCTAGAAAGAAACGATGGTAAACAATTTTGTTTAGTTTAGAATAAAGGGTTTTTCTAGAATGTAAGTAAAAATATTTTTAATATCTCCTGGAAATTGACAAGACAGAAATTTTGTATACAATACTCTTTGTTCTTAAGAAAAAAAGTAGGGATATGATGTGTAGAGAATGCTTGTGATTGGAGAGGAAACCGATGGAAGGAGAATAGAGTGGTGAGTCTCAGATTAATGAGGGAAAAAGATTTACTGTATAATTAAAATCAGAAGCAACCAGTCCAGTTTGAAAGTAGTATTTTTGTGTAAAGTGGTTAATTTGGTGATCGTGGAAGCAGATTTATGTTGAAACGAAATCGTGATCAAGTCGAGAAGTACAAACTCCTTGTGTCCGAATAGATTCCAGTTTCAGTCTGGAACGAGTAGCCAGTTTATATCAACTTTGCACGAGATATCGAGCTGAGAGAAGAAATCTTGGAATTATAAAGATTTATATTGTTTTTATCGAGTCAGAGATTTAATTGACGATAGAATTCGAGTGAGTGCTGTTTTTTGTTAGTGAAACAGTTTGAAGGACAGTCGCAGCATCCGAGGAGCACGTTGTGGGAGAACCGAGGACAACACAATCCATGAGAAGAAATAAAGGCGATAGAAAAGGTTAGTCAGATTATTTGTGAAAAGAGAGTTATTTTATATTACATATTTGTTTTTTGTCAACTTAACAGTTTTACAGCATAATTGATTATTCATATAACATATATAACATATTCATTCATAAATTGATACAAGATATAAATAATCTAATAAAAATTGAAAATTTAATTTTGTTTTTTTTTTTATAATAATAAACAGTCTACCGATTCGAATTTTGGTTCAAAAAAGGAGATAGTAGAATTAAAGATTTATTTTTTTATTAGATAATAAATTTTAACAACAGAATAAAGTTAAGCATACATTTTTAATCTTTTATATTTATGGTATAGTATATAAATAAATAGTAGTTATAAAATTTATATAATTTTGAGTATATTTATTTTCCCTGCTTTGTCCTGGATAAAGTAAGCTACAAGAAATACTAGAAGCCACAAACTAAAGGTAATACATTAAAATCAATTAGCCCTGAGAATATTTTATTGAAAAGTTTTATTAAATTTTGGTTTTGTTTTCATGAGTAGCAATTAAAATAATTAATTAATTAATCAAATTAATAAGGTGTTGATCAATCTCGCAATAGAGAGAAAATACAGAGCATAATAATACTTATTGTAATCATTTAAAAATGATTTATTTCCAAATATACTGGCCCGTTTTAGTCAAATCCCATTCTAATAAAATATGTTTATATATAATTCACATATTGTAATTTTAAAACACGTATAGTTATCCATTTGAAAAATAAATGAATGTTTTTATAATCTTTATATATAATCAAAAAAAAAATAAACCACTTTTTTTGAGTGGAAGCGGCGAGCGCCCCCCCCTCGCTTGCCCCTGGATCCGCCACTGCAAGTAGCAAACAGAACAAACAGAAACATACACTTTATCGTCCTAAACAACTAGGTAGAAGGAGAATGATCGAATGAATGGCAGCTAATCTGGAAAGCTTAACGTAGGTGGCGCTTGTGTAGTTGGAGGTCACGTCAACTCGTCAAATCAATTTACTTATAAGTAAATATTGTATTTATTTGGTTTTGTGAATTTATTTTAAGAAAATTAAATGCCTCAATGTTGTGTTGTGCCTTTGTGCTCATCGAGAACATCAGGACACATGTTTCCTAAGGATAGTTTGATGAGAAAAAAGTGGATTATCGCCATAAGAAGGGATAAATATGTGCCAACAATAAATGCTCGTATCCGCAACAAACATTTTGTGAGAACAGATTATTTATTGCCCCTGGATTCGAATGTAAAAAATCGTAAGTTGTTTATTTGTTTAAATACTTGTTTTTCTTGTACATAAATGTTTTTCTGGAATATTTAGTTGCAACCATATTTACTTTGAAAAGGGAAAACTTTGTAGTTGGCTGTATACCAATAACATATTAAGATGAAGTAAAGACTTCTGTGGTATGTTTTTATATTAAATTAATTTAATATACTAACATACAATAGAAGTATTTACCTCATTATTAAGTTCTTGTTTACCTAGCTCCATTAGTATAACCTCAACTTTATTGTAAACAATTTTTTTGTTTATTTTACAGCAAAGCCTCGGCTCAAGAAGGATGTTATACCAAGCCAATTTAGCTAGACTGAAAAGAAACGGGAATCAGCCAAGCAGAGAAAAGAACGGATGATAAAACGAGCTCTAAGAAAAGAATCATCACATTTGTCATCCATCAGTTCATCTAACCCAGTCCCACTAGAACCTTGCGATGAAGTCGAAGTAGAGTCTACACCAATGGAAATAAATGACCATGAAGATGAACTTATAGATAAATGTGATGCATCAACTATGACTAGTACACCACTTAACTCATTTTGTATTGAAAATTTGCAATGTGAGTCTAAGTTGGAAGAACTCAAATTCTATACTGGGTTTGACAGTTGTGAACATTTTTGGCTTGTTTTTAACATTTTAGGTCCCGCAGTGTACCATCTCTTATATTATCCAACTGAATCTAAAATGAGTGTCCGTATATTAACTCCAGCAAATGAGTTTTTACTTACTATTGTTAAGTTAAGACGAAATATGTTAAATAAAGAACTGTCATTTAAATTTAATATAAGTGAGGCATTAGTTAGCCGTATATTTATCACATGGATCAACTTTCTTTACTGTCAATTTAGAGAACTTAATATCTGGGTACCACTTAACATTGCCAAAGAAAATGCTAAGTTCAAAGGCCGGCAATGTGCTAGTACAGTTATTATAGATTGTACTGAGGTGAAAATAGATCAGCCCAAAAATCCGGTATCACAGCAGCTTATATACTCAACATACAAATCATGTAATGCACTAAAAGTTTTAGTTGGCATTTCAAGTACAGGTAGCATATCTTTTGTTTCCGATAGTTATGGAGGTTCCATTAGTGATAGATGCTTGTTTGAAAAGTGCGGTTTGTCTAATTTGCTTGAAAAAAAATGATATAGTATTAGCAGATCGAGGTTTTCAGATTCAAGACATTTTAGCATCAAAAGATGTGACTGTCAATATGCCAGATTTTTTGAAAAACAAATCTGGCCAGCTTGAGCCTCACCAGCTTGGTCGCTCAAAAAAAATTTCATCTAATAGAATACATATTGAGAGAGTAATTGGTCTGGGCAAAACATATAAGATTCTAACGTATTTGTCAAGTAATTTAGTACCATTGGGAAGTAGAATAATATTTGTATATTTTATGTTAGCAAATTTTCGTAGCAACATAATGGACAAAAATTAATAAAACAGAAATACTATTTATTTGTCTTTTATTTTTTTATACAGATCATCTACATTGTTTACAAGTATGCTTCATGTTAGCAAATTTTCGTAGCAACATACATAATCGATTGTCCTCTTATACTGGAAGGTGTCGAGGTAATTCGTAGCAACATCTTCTTATCGAACACCTTCTATCGTCCACGATTGGACATAGGCATCTCCCAACTCCTTCTATCGGGCTCTATCCTGAGCAACATATTTTCAATTTGTTCCGGCTACTCTTTTAATATCATCAACCCACCTCATCTGAGATCTTCCTCTCGGTCGTTCCTCTAAGGTCTCCAATGTTGTATTGTTTCATTCAAACGTTGGTCTTTTTGTCTAGTAGTGTGGCCTGCGAAGCTTCATTTAAGTTTGGCAACTTTTGTTATGTCCTCGACTTTTGTTTTTGATTTTACCCAGTCGTTCCTCTTTTTATCTGACAGTCGTATACCTAACATTGCTCTTTCTGTTGTGGCTAGTTTATTCATATTTGTCTTGGTTAGGGTCCAGGTTTGACATCCATATGTCATGATGCACTGGTTGAACACTTTGCTCCTCAAGTATTGAGGTATTTTGCGGTTCTTAAGTATCCAACTAAGTTTTCCAAATCCTGTCCATGCTAGTCTTGCTCTTTTAGTGATTTCCGCACTTTGGTTCTATTTGTCAAGTTTCAGGATTTGGCCTAGGTAGATATATTCCTAGACTTTTTCTATCTCGCTGCCATTTATAGTTATATGCCTGGGTTATCTGTGTTTGTTTTCGTAGCAACATCATCATCATCATCAGTAGCTCGACCACCCTTTTTGAGTCCTGGCTTGTTCTAGGATTTTCCGCCATTCTGTTCTGTTCCTTGCTTTGTTCTTCCAGTGGGTAATCTCAAGTGTTTTCAGATCTTGTTCCGTACAGGCAACATATGTTCGTAGCAACATATCGGATAAAAATTAATAAAACAAAAACTATTTATTTGTTGTTCTGAAGCTATTGTCTTGTGGCATTTTTACAATTTTAACTATTTATAATGGGAAATAAGCCACAATATTATTAAAAAATGATTTTTATTAACGTTTCGACGCCCAAATCGGGTGCCGTTGTCAAAATACAAAATACTACTAACATAAACAAAAATGTTGTCGCTTAGTAAAAAAATTCTTCTAATAATTTATTTAATTTGACTCATTTATATCGGCAATTCAGATACATATGATACATTTTAAAGTAGAAGACATTAAAATGATATTGCCAATATTTATATGTTGCGTTCCTGGGACGACTTTACTGAAAGATAGTTCATTCGACTACATGAAATCAACCCCAACTCAAGAATATCCGTCACAAAAAAATCATAGCATATGATCTGTCTTAAAAAAGACAACCACATGCAACGGTGACATTAAAATTCTCGCGTTAGAGATCTCATAGTAAATCACGAGGGAAAACCAGGAAAAATCTCGTGATACTATCCCGACATCGTAAGTATTTGGTCTTACATTTAATTTACTTTCAAAATTAATACCAAATTCTGATTTTACTATAATTTTGTTTAAATTATAAATAATATCAATAATACATGGATATATAAGTAATACTAAAATATAAAATATGTACTAACTCGACTATTGACTTACTAATTGTGGTATTTTCTTTCTATCGACTTCCTCTTTCAGTATGGGTATCCACATCCTACTGCATTCCACCGAGGATTTTGCGACACAATTAGTTTCGTTTAGCATAATTAGAGCCGCTTCTTTGATTTTTCTCTTTTTACTATCTGTTTCTTTCAGGACTATACTTGAATCTCTCCACTGAACTCTATGTTCATTATCCCATGCGTGTTGACATATTTAAGATCTATCAAATTCTCTATTTTTAATATAAGATTGATGTTCACTTATTCTAACGTTTAATGGTCTTGATGTTTCACCTATATAAAACTGTTCGCATTCAGAATGGAACAGAACAACATAGAACGGGATCCTACAACATTCACAAGAAATAATACGAGGAAAATATCAATACCATACATAAAAGGACTATCCAAAAAACTTAAAACAATAGGAAATAAATTCAACATTTCAACAACATTCAAAACAAACAACACATTGAGATCTATTCTATCTAAAACTAAACCTAACAATGAACAAGAAAGGACAAAGAATTGTATTTATAAAATACCTTGTGAATACGAACAGTTTTATATAGGTGAAACATCAAGACCATTAAACGTTAGAATAAGTGAACATCAATCTTATATTAAAAATAGAGAATTTGATAGATCTCAAATATGTCAACACGCATGGGATAATGAACATAGAGTTCAGTGGAGAGATTCAAGTATAGTCCTGAAAGAAACAGATAGTAAAAAGAGAAAAATCAAAGAAGCGGCTCTAATTATGCTAAACGAAACTAATTGTGTCGCAAAATCCTCGGTGGAATGCAGTAGGATGTGGATACCCATACTGAAAGAGGAAGCCAATAGAAAGAAAATACCACAATTAGTAAGTCAATAGTCGAGTTAGTACATATTTTATATTTTAGTATTACTTATATATCCATGTATTATTGATATTATTTATAATTTAAACAAAATTATAGTAAAGACAGAATTTGGTATTAATTTTGAGAGTAAATTAAATGTAAGACCAAATACTTACGATGTCGGGATAGTATCACGAGGTTTTTCCTGGTTTTCCCTCGTGATTTACTATGAGGTCTCTAACGCGAGAATTTTAATGTCACCGTTGCATGTGGTTGTCTTTTTAAAGACACATCATATGCTATGATTTTTTTGTGACGGATATTCTTGAGTTGGGGTTGATTTCATGTAGTCGAATGAACTATCTTTCAGTAAAGTCGTCCCAGGAACGCAACTTATAAATATTGGCAATATCATTTTAAAGTCTTCTACTTTAAAATGTATCATATGTATCTGAATTGCCGATATAAATGAGTCAAATTAAATAAATTATTAGAAGAATTTTTTTACTAAGCAACAACATTTTTGTTTATGTTAGTTGTATTTTGTATTTTGACAACGGCACCCGATTTGGGCGTCGAAACGTTAATAAAAATCATTTTTTAATATTATTGTGGCTTATTTCCCATTATAAATAGTTAAAACTATATATTTTTCTTGTATTTTGTCATACAGATTATCTATCCTTTGTTAGCAAATTTTCGTAGCAAGATATTGGATAAAAATTAATAAAACAAAAACTATTTATTTGTCTTTTATTTTGTCATACAGATTATCTACATTAATTATCTAATCTACTGTATTAATTGGGAAATTAGCCATAATTTAAGTTGGAAATTAATTTTTTTTATGTTTCGACTTCCACTTCGTAAATCGTTATTGAAATACAAAATATTAGTAAATCAAACAAATTTTGTTTATTTTGCTTGGTAAAAAAATTCTTCGAATAAGTAGTAGAAGAATATTTTACCAAGCAATGTAAACAAAATTTGTTTATTTATTAACATTTTGTATTTTGATAACGATTTCTGAAGTGGAAGTCGAAACGTCAATAAAATTAATTTCCAGCTTAAATTGTGACTCATTTCCCAATTAATATAGTAAATTATCTACATTATCTAAATGTATTTATAAAAGTAAGTGAAAGATTTGGACTACAAGTAAACATATTAAAAACAAAATTTATGGTCATCAGCAAAAATAAAATTAGAGACGTCCACCTGCTTATTAATAATACACAAGTGGACCAAGTAAAACAGTATACCTATCTTGGAACAACAGTAAACGAACAATGGGATCACTCACAAGAAGTAAAATGTAGAATAGGGAAGACTAGGAATGCATTCAACAACAAGGCCATACTCTTTAAAAGCCACAACCTTAATCTGGAGATAAAAGTAAGCCTCATACAATGTTATATCTTCTCGATATTACATTACGTAGTTTAATCTTGGACACTCACTGAAGCGATGGAGAAAAAACTTAAATTTGATATGTGGCTATACAGGTGAATGCTGAGGATATCATGGACGGACAAGACAAACAACAAGACCGTACTATGAAGAATGAAGAAAGAATGAGAAGTGATGTATACAATTAAAACGAGAAAGTTAGAATATCTCGGGCACATAATGAAGACGGCACTAAATACAGATTACTGAAAATATTTCTTCAAAGCAAAGTATTTGGAAAGTGAGAAGAAGAATAGTATGGTTAAAGAACCCGAGGAAATGTTCTCCACAACTAATATATTTAAAGCATTAGTTAATAACATAAGTATAGCCAGAATGATAGCCAATATTTGAAATGAATAGGCACCAAAAGAAGAAGATTTATAAATAATATTTTTTGGGCAAAGCTGGAACCATATATTTATCAAAAAACTGTTTAGATTTTGGGATAATTTCATTGTGTATTAAATCATTATTTCTAACAGAAATAATTTTCATTTCTTTTGTTGTCCAAACTACAAAATCACAGAACTCACGACCAGTGACTAACATCTGAGTTTGGACCTGATAGTAATAATTGGAATTGGATTTCAAACACAATTTATCATCCTTCATCTCCAAATATGGCAAACTATCACAACTAATTATTGAATTTTTTATAGAATATGAACACTTCACTTCCAATACTGTTAATGATGCAATAAGTCCATCAGGAGAAGCAGCTAAAAAGGGATGGTCCAATGAAATAAAAAGTCCACACCTAATGACACGATTACTAGTTGCTTCCTCATAGGCACTGATGGCTATCTTTTCACATTTTTTGCCCCAATCTGTTGCACTGGAGTGAAAAGATTTTTGTTCAGTAATTAATTTCATAAAGGATTCTATGTTTCTCCTGTGTGTCATATGAACAATAGTACCAACGTGAGATGCTGTTAATCGCATGGATCTTTGTTGGAACCAGGTGGCAGAATTACCCTGACCTCTTGTAGCTTCTTCGATGGACTTAATTTCTTTTGTTGAAACATGAATATGTTTATATACGATCCATTAATACATAAACTTCTCTTCCTACTTGACGTGTAATTAATTACCTGATTTCTAACGTTGTCATTGAAATTAAGCATATTTATATATTCTTGCGGTCTTGGATCATAGCACAAGTTTGTCTTCTGCCTTTTTTGAACGTTGTACTCAGGGACAGCCAAACTTATCTCTTCAGATTTCTGTGGCGCTACTTCTAATCTGCTTTTTTTGGCATATGCCAGACTTGTTTTTGATCCGTGCAGGTATCTTTTATGTACAATTTACCATGCTCTTTTAAGTGTAATAGAGCATAGCAGACAACAGCAACATGTTTGCACACAGCTCTATACCCCTTGCCAGCAACGCATTCACATGATGCTTCGCTAACACTTCCATCCATGGAGAGGATCAGTTTAACGTAATAGGTAAGGGCTTTGGTCATTTCACTGTTTACCTGTGCTCTGTAAAAATGATTCTCCTCTGTTGTTGCTTCTACCATAGCTAATAAAAAATTGTTTGTCAACATGCTGTAGCCTTTTCTGTGAAGCACACATGCTCATTCCTTCAGCTGACTTGTAACTACATAAAAATAGTTGTTTATGTCCACGATATCTATGGGAGGAACTTCCGAAGATTGCTTAAGACTCGTGAAATCATCATTTGGTGGCCATAGAATATTTGATGTTGGTTCTTCAACAGAACAGTCCACAATGTCATCTTGAAAATCATTGTTTCTATCATATGCAGCCAATCTATAATAGAAAATAGAATACTTAAGAATTTATAACACATCTTAACATTTTTTATAATTATAATGGAGAATATACAGTCACAATTCACAAAAATGTAATATCAGATCACACTACTCAAAGTCTAAGTTTTAATATATGTAATAAATAAAGTACTGCTTTGTGCTTCAAAAGAATCGTTAGTGATTCTAATAAACATTTTCAAAGTCGTTTGGCACTAGCAGATTGGATTAATATTTATGAGAGTCATGATGAGGTATGGAGTAGATTCAGATTCCATTAATATATCTTGTACCTACATCATTTTAATTTGAGTTGTCTCATTAAAAAAATGTATCCCAGCCGAAATGAAAGAAAAATTGTAATATCTACCCCTGCAAAGAATAACGTAACCAGCATTTACGATATCCTTCAGAAATGATAAAAAATATACAAATTTCTATTTTTGTGCATGTGACATTCTTTCAGTGTAAGAAGTAAGTAATTATATAAATGTCGAACTACTCTTTTAAAAGAACGTCTACTTTTTTGAATAAAGGATACTTTTTTGAATTGTGGCAGTTACAGTTTTTGATAAGAATATAAAGTCACTTGCAATGTTCTTACAGTAGGAAAAATAAAAGAATACCCATGAACGAACATATAAAACACGCTGTATTTTCCTGTCACCGTGTCACACAAAAAATTGGCAGCGCAAGTACATGTAATAATTATTGTTACATGTACTTGCACTGGACAATTTTCTTTGACACGGTGACAGGAAAATACAGCGTGTTTTATATGTTCTTTCATTTTTCCGACTGTATCTGACACACGTGTAGTTTCTATCTGCACAAAATTGTCAAAACTTATCAGCCAGTATGGCGAATAAAATTGTAACAACTGCAGTTACTCTGTTATTCTACAAATAATTAAAATATTTTTAACATCTACCGTATTACTCCATTCCGAATCTTTCTTATAAATGTAGTTACACCCACACCGATCATATTGGCATATAGAGCATGAAAAGTTGTACAAGAAGAACACTGTAACTCAAAATCACCAAAAATGTTAGTTACAACGTTATTCTATGCAGGGGTTGATATCTTCAGAACTAACAATATTTTAACAATATCTGCAATATGTTGAGGAGTATCTACTACATCTGTTTGAAATGAATCTACCTACACCTTGTTATAAAAATGGGGTGATTAAGTATATTTACCCTATTCACAGATTGACTGTGACAGAAAAAGGTGCCAAATATTCTGTAATAAATTGCCCCATGACATTAGAGCAATGAAAAATATTTAACTCAATATAAAAAGGCTGTGCATATATTACTATTGCAAATTGAACCATACGTTCTATGAACTCAAAATATGTAACAGGATTTCTGTAATTTCTTTCTTTTTTATGCGTATTTTGCTCTGCATATATGTATGTATGTCTTTGTATACATGTATGTACAATTTTCGAAATAAAGGTTACTACTACTACTTATGATGAGTTTTGTTTTAAGGAGGCACAAAACTGTATTAAATATATCGTAGCTTAGCTAATTACCACAGTTTAGTTACATGACTCAAATGTTTAGTTATAATACATAGCTCAAACCCAAATACAAATACTTCATTATAAAACTTAGATGAACATAAATATTTTTAATTTGGTCTGAGGTATAGAAATAAAACAAGATGATTAATATAGTTTACCTTTCGATAAGGGTATTCGATTTTTTTCCAGTAACTCTCGCATGCCTTTTTTTTTTGTATATACAGCATTCACGTGATGCTTTTGTGGAGGTCTGGGTGATAATGAGCTTTAGAGTTGTACGAGAAAGCGGCAGCGTGGCATTTCATTTTATAGGACCTCGAGAGCTATAATTTATTCTTTTACCTCCTATAAACTTTGCTATTACATTATTGTATTGTTCAGCATAGGTGTTTCTCATATTTTTTATAAGACTATTTGCATGGAATTTTAAGATTGCTGCACATGGGCTAATATCTTTCAAGAGGCTGCGTTCTTTCATTGGTATTGTATAATCTGTTTCTGATGATTTTCTGTGACAAAAATAGTCTGCGCAGTTCGCGAAATGCTATTTAAACGTGATTTTTTTTATCGAGTTCACTTCGATATTGTGATACACACACTGCTTAGATAGTTGTGCAGTGCCCAACAGGCCAAAGTAATCACTACCACTTTATCTGCCGAGAGACCAATTACCGTTTGAAAAACCCTAAAACGATTGGCCAAAATCCCAAAAGTATTTTCTACCACAAGACCTTCTCGGCTAAGGCGGTAGTTATAGATTTGTTGGAAAGGCGTCAGATTCCTAAATGGAAATGGCTTCATTGCATTCTTCTGAAGGGCAAAGGCTGAATCTGCCACTATTACATACGGCATAATTCTTTGCCTGCCAGCCAACGGTGCTTCAAATGGAAAATTTAAGAAATTATCCGTTATGGCGGTATTAAGGGAGTTCCGACGAAAACACGCCCATCTGATATTCTCCCATTAACCCCTACATCCACATATAAAAAATTATAGCGGGCATCCACCAAAACCAAAAGCACGATGCTGTGGAGCTTTAAACCCAATGTGTTTTCCATCCATGGCCCCCAAGCAGTGTGGAAAGATTTTGAAATTTTTCCACAATATTCAGCCAATCTGCTGCAGTATTAGACACAGTAAGGAACCACATTTTATTTAACTGTTTTAGGTTAAATCTTCGTATTTTGTGCCAAGGTTTCTCCGGTTACTATATGGACAATTATTAATGAAACACCCTGTATACATATAAAGAAAATTTATAATATTGCAATAATAAACATACAAATGAAGAAATTCGTGAAGAAAGCTTACGATTTCAAGAAAGAACACGATTTCTACAATATGGATGATAACGTAGAACACACATTATTCTGCAACATATCGTCATTGTAAAAGGTTGAATGTCACCTTCTTCTGTGATATATGGACCACTAGTAGTCACTTACATATTTATTGTATTTCATTACACATTCATTTTTCTGAAAAGACGATCCATCGCACTACTTAAGCAGGGGCGGATTTATTCATTAGTGGGCCCGGTGCTAATTCTTGTAGAGGGCCCTACCCAACTCTTTTTTGACAAGGCACTCTAAAAATTAAAACAATATAAACTTCAGTACATTTAAAATTATGCAGAAGATACAAGGCTAAGACAAGGTAACGCTTTTTTTCTTTGTTTATTTTCAACAAATGCTTTTATGACACTTTCAAAATCAATTTCCCCCAATACGTCATTCTCAATAGAGCAGATCGATAACGAAACTAATCTGTTCTCGCCCATTGATGACCTTAATGTATTTTTAATAAAGCTTAATTTTGAAAATGATCTTTCGGATTCGCAGTTCGTGATAGGTATAGTTAAATATACATATTCTTAAAACAATATAGGTATTTGAAACAAGGTCTTTTTCGATAATAATATCCAACATGTCTTTAGGTGTTACTACAGAATTCTCGGAATTAGGAAGAGATAAAATAAAATTTTGAAAAAATATAATCTCTTCGATAAATGCATGATCTATATCAAGCGGGTACGTTTCGATAAGATTCCGCGCATATTGTTTTAATACTTCACCTTCAATAGTGCGAAAATTTCCAAAAAATGCAAAAAGATTAGATACATAACCGTATGCTTCACGTCGCTTGTCTAACTCTGTCACTAAAGTATCGATCGATAAATAAAATGTTTCGACTTTAAATTTATTTGAACCTTCTAAAGGTGAAGAGGGCCCGTCTGGAAATTTTTTTAATCTGCTCTTTTTGTTGAATAATCAAATTTAACGTATAAACTCAATTTTTTTGCTTTTTCTTCAAAGTATTCAAAATTTTCACGGTGTTTTTGAATACTACTGTGTAGTACTTGCAGTAGAAGTGTGCCAGTGTTTAGATCCAGACCAGGTTTTTGAAGAATGGTACTAACTGTTCCAAGTTGTTTTAAAATTTCGTTCCAAAATACGGTTAAAAGAGCAGTTTCAAATTTCTCAAGGAGTTTTACTAAAGTTCCGCTTTGTAATTTTGTTTCCTTTTTCTCATCGGGATTGTCGCGAATAACAGTAAGACCATCGTGTATTTGATCATAACTAGCTTCTAATACTTTTGTAGCATCCTCTCGACATGGCCATCTGGTGAACGAAAGTGACTTCAGTGTAAATTTTGTACGATTTTCTTGCATCTTTCTTGTAAGAACATCCCACCGATGAGTTGAACTAGCAAAAAAAGCGTACAATTTTTGTAAAAACATGAAGAAATGAGATACTTCTGTAGATGTCTCTACGCTGCATTGATCCACTAGATTTAAAGAATGTGCAAAGCACGGCACATAAAATGCAAGGTTGTTCCTGTTTTTAATTTCCGCTTGAAGTCCCTTGTATTTCCCAGACTCGCGTTGTCGTAAGATTGACCGCGACAATTCATAATGTTAATATCATGACGTTCTAAAAATTCTAAAACTACACTACTCAAAGAAGCACCAGTATGACTAAATATAGGTAAAAATGTTAAAAAACGTTCATGAACTTTATTAGAAGAGCAATATCTAATAATCACTGAAAGTTGGTCGGTGTGTGATATATCGGGCGTAGAGTCCACGATCAAAGAAAAATATTTAGAGTTTTTAACTTCACCAATAATCTTGTTTTTCACTTCACCGCCAATAATATCAATAAACTGTTCATATATAGTTTTTGATAAATATGACACGTGTCCACTACCTTTACCGCCATACCTTTCAATGTGTGTTTTAAGGAAAGGATCAAACTCAGAAATTAGTTCTAGTATTCTCATGAAATTTCCATTTATACTATCACCAAATTTTTCTACGCTACCACGAAATGATAAGCCTCTTTCCGCTAGAAATTTTACGACCGTAACTACCCTTCTAAACACGTTCATCCAGTACTCAGTTTCTTGAATAAACTGATTAGCTAAGCTTTTGTCTATGCGATTCTTTAAATTAAGTCTATTTAACAATAAAAACATACTCTCACGATGTTCTACACTATTTTCGTGAGAAAGTGTGCTTTCTTCTGCTTTACCCCAGTTTGAGAACCCGTGGTGAGCAAACGCACTTACACTTTTTACCGAAAAAAGCTTACACGCGAAACAGTAGATGTTTCCAGTTAAAGGTGAATACATGATCCATTTTCGAGGTACAGTTTCTCCATTGCTTATTCTTTTTTGAAATAATTTACCGGAAAGACTTCTATTTTGTGTTTTGAAGTTACGCTTGGAAGCTGCATACACGCCATCATTGTTTTGAAAATATTCTGAGCCTTTTTCTACACAACTTGATCGAAATGCATCTGTTAGAGTTGTTGGCCACAATGATACATCATTAGAAACTAAAAACCCAGAGGATGTGGACGCTGCCAAATGAGAATCATTGTTAGAATTTTCACTCAACTCATCTTTTTCTGTCAAATGGGGTTTGCTTGTTGATGCAACATCAATTGAATCATTATTTCCTTGTCATCGTGCGTAATTAACACAGGTTTGGTGTTGTTTTCTCCTTGGTTCTTAAAAAACATGGTCAATTTCGGTAACTTTTGAACTCTGCTAAGTTTTTCTTCTTTTGCCTGAAAAAAATTAAAATTGCATAGACAGATTCGAACCCCGATGCAAATTTACTGCGTTTTGATCGATTGTTTTAAAGCATATATTTTTATTAAATCATACAATGTTACAATGAGTCACAACAAAAACATTAAATTTACTTAATCCTTTTATTCTTTAAATATACCAATCAAATAAAATTTCAATACATGTAAAACATAAGACAACTTTTCGTGCTTATTGCAACTTGCAAGGCTGTAAAAGCTTTTTTCTGTGTGTATTACCGACTATTACCCTATTTTTAAAAACCAATTATTCAGTGTTTATTGTTAATTATTTAAATAAATTACGCATGAAAACGAACTTACAAAGTCTCAAATTAAAGGTTGTCCCATTAGGTTTTTAAAGAAAAATTGTAAAAACCTCTATGTAATCATTAGGCTAAAGTTTAAAAAACCAATTTATAAGAAAAATTTACCTGCTTTTCCTTGTTGAAATAATTGTGCCGTCATCTGAAGCGTATCCTTTTTCAAAAATATCTTTTTATTTTTCCCAAACTTTGTTTTAAAAAAGGACAAAAACTGTTAGGAATTAAATTATGTTTTTTTTATTTGATTAGGCTAAAAGTTGCGCTAATATAAACTAAGAAAATAAACTCACCTTTCGCTTGCGGCTCCGCTTTTATGTTGCTTAAGTGACATTATAGGTAGTTACAAGCGTATAAACGTAATGTATTTAAACAATATTAATTAGAACACTAGAATTAAAACACTAGAATTAAAACACTAGAACTAAAAATTAATCCGAACCGAATAAATAAAATTCACCAGCATCAACTCACGATTCACAATCTAATGATAAATGACTAAAAGCTAGCGCCAACACAAGTAGGTATGAATTACTAATTGTCGTCGTCTTTGACGTTCTTCAGGTACTTTACTTGGTTGTAAACAAAAGCTTTACTTGTTGTTAAGCTTAAAGGGTAAAGTAGGTATATTTTATATTTCATTTCTTAACTTTATGGCACCCATTGAAAGGCATCTATTTTTGTCAAACACCTTTAACTTTCAGAGCGATTTAAAAGCATTGTATTGTAAGATTTCCGAACAGGAGATGTAAAAGTATACCTGCTAATCTGTTGCCATTTATGTCGTGTCATAAAAGGGTGGTTATCGGGTGTTCCTTTCCTTTTCTCTCAGAAAAAGATTATATGAAACTGTCAATACAACAATAATTTCAAAGTAATTTTTACAATAAATAAGAGGAGTTTGGTAGGGTAAGTACGACGGCGCGTCAGAATGCCAAATACGTAATTTTAGACAAATGTGTAGGTCTTCTGGGGGCCACTTCAACCTGGGGGCCCGGTGCTACAGCACTTCTAGCCCCCCCTAAATCCACCACTGCACTTAAGGGGTGGCGCAAAATCTTGGTCCATTACTATTTAAATGCATTTATTGAAAATGAACATGTAGCATCCTTATGGCAGGAGCACCTTAAAAAAATAACAGTGAAATTTGTACAGTGAAATAACAGTACCGTAAAAATTGTATGGGTGTTTGTTCCCTGAAACCCCTCCCTCCCCCCCCCCCAAACTTTTGTGTACATTCCAACGAAATTATTATTGTGGTACCATTAGTTACACAATGTTTTTAAAACTTTTTTGCCTGTTAGTATCGATATGCCAGTTTTTATCGAGATGCGCCTTGTTTTTTAATATGTTTACATAAAAATTTTATGGGGGTTTTGTTCCTTTAAACACCCCAAATGTTTGTGTACGTTCCAATTAAACTAATATTGCGGTACCATTAGTTAAACACAGTGTTTTTAAGACTTGTTTTGCCTCTTAATATTTTTTCGATAAGGCACCGTTTACCGAGATGTGGTTTCTTTTTTAATATGGTTCAAAATATACCTAAAAATGTAAATTATAGATTCATTTTCATATTATTACCAGGTCTCTATAATCTTACTTAACCATATACAAATATATGGTGGATTTGACAAATATTCAAAATATCTCGATAAAAACTGGCGTTTCGAAAAAGTACTAAGGGGAAAAAAGTTTTAAAAAAAGTATGTTTAACTAATGGTACCACAATAATAACACTAGTTTACAACGTTTTTTACCCAGCCATGGAACCAACGTGTATAAGTAGTATAATCAATCCTAAATAAGGTTAGGTAGTGAAAAAAATCAGGACGTCAAGTTTTTTTTTATATTCATTGGCACAGATTACTTTTTCTTTTATACTGATTTGTATCAGTTTCTCTTAATGTGGACCAGCAGTAGTCGGCTAGCATATTTTTGTCCCAAAAGCCTTGGTATCTCTCTTCAAAAGTCTTCAAGTCTTGATGAAAACGTTCGCCGTGTTCGTCACTTACGCTTCCCAGATTTTCAGGAAAAAAATTAGGTGCGAGTGTAAAAAATTAATTTTTAGGGATATTTAGGGATAACTTTGAGATCTCCACAGACATTTATGATCCTAATATTTTATTAGATTAATTAAGGTTGTCATAGTTTCATATGATTCTTTACAATTAACTGCATGTTCTGTAGGAATAGAGGGTTTTTTGTTGCCATTATGTAAAAATACGGCTTTAAGGCGTACTTTGTAAGAGTCTATAAACAAACGCCACTCTTTAGCATCGTAATACTGGCCCATCGAAACGAAAAGAGCAGGAATGTCACTGCAGTACTCATATCCATTGTTTGATTCAAAATACTTAGCAAATTGATTACTTCGCCTGCGATAAACAGTCACTCGGGTGTCTGGAGCTAATAAATTCCATTGCTTAAGTCGTGAAGCAAGCAATTCAGACTTACTTTTTAAAAGCTGCAGATCTCTCACAAGATCATTTATTTCACTCTGTGAAATCATATGTGCTACTTCATCTCCAAATTCACATCCACTAAGCACTCCATCATCAGATTCATCCAAATTAATGTTAGGAATCGAAATCGGGTTTTCTGTCTCAGTTTCCATATACTCTGGTTCATTTTCTCTTCAAGAACTGCTAGGTAATGACGGGTAAGGAACACCGTCTGAATGCAATATAGGCTGTGTCACCGATGCAACATCAGGGTATTGTATATGCTTTTTGTTTTTGTTGTTAAAGCCTCTTGTTTTTGTAAGGCAAAAGTAACAGTCCGTGGCGTGATTTGTTGGTTCTCTCCACAACATTGGGACATAGAAAATATGCCACAATTTAACTTAAAAATATTTTTAATTTAAATTGTGGCTTATTTCCCATTTAGAATAATAAACTCCATAAATGCCACCAGTGCTTATCTTTTTAAATTATTGTTTGAATATAGTTTCTGGGGAACTTGACTTTATGACTAGTACTTATTTGCTGTATTCTATGTGTTCTCTTGTTTTTTGTGACAATTATAATTAATCGTTTAAATAAACTATCTCTAGCCACCTTTAACAGAGCATTGCTAGTTTTGTCTTTTTACCTTGCTACCATCTAAATATATATGTTTAAGAATTTTATGATAGGATTCCAAGTACATATTAGCATTTATATCTTATTCTTTTTTAAAACAATATGACCGAGTTTTAGGTCAATTTGCATAGTGCGTTTTAAAGAAAATACCAAACGATTTGGTATCATCACCAGTCTAACTGGTTTATTATTTTTATTGAAATGTATCCTTATCTGTCATGTGTTGCAATACTTTCAAAGTTTTATATACCAATGACTTTTTATTTACTTCGTATATTTTATTTAAATTTGTTCGCCAATTTTTATCACTATGCCAACTACATAATATCCTGTCATTAACTTTTCCCATAACAGAAACCGAAGCGTTTCAAAATGCTGGGACATCATCTGACATACATCGTGACGATTTTATACCAATTTTTCCTTTAATTTGTGAAATATTAAGGTAAATAGATACTCATCAGAACGATTTGAAAAACAATAAGCAACTGAACACCCTGTGTTAAATTATACCACGCATAATTTTATGTATATAGTTGAATGTCATAGGCATTAGTTCCATGCGTTCCATCTATACAAATCTTATTTTCTCCAAATTTTGACAATTGTTTAACCTGAAACGAGGTCATTGTGATCAAAACAAAATCACTGTGTTTCAATAAAGTGCTCATATCTTCTTAATTTTGACCTTTATAATATATTACAGGATTATCTTCATTTGTCTTCATTTCAGAAACCCACATCTTCACACTCCTTTTGGTGGAATAATCAATATTAAAATCTCTAATAATGTTGTACAAACCTTTCCAAAATTAACAGCCATTCATTACCTTCCTTATATACATTATCCCTTACTGCATCAAATATGTCATGAAAAACACTCCTTTTAGTTTCCTAAAAAAAAGTATGTAAAAATTCGTTTATGTCCCAACAGTACGCAATTTATAGCAGTAAAAAAGGTGTGTAATATCTACCAGCTAATTCAGTTCTTGTATTACTGCTTAATGAAATATGATCTAATTGTAAATTGTGGCCAAAATGTCTTTTCCAATATTCTTCTTTCACTAAAGAAGGCTAGGTTAAACTTCGAGCATAGTTGCTTTCATTCTGGACGGACAAGCTTTATTTATTTAACATGAGCCTGTTGATTTTAAGTGCTCTGAAATGTTTGCCGCTGGGAACATAATAATAAGAGCTATGACAATTATAAAATAAAGTGAAGATATGATCAGTTGACAATATATTTGGTGCCGAATTATATCTGTTGAATATTTGCCTTTCAGTTTTCAAAGCCTACAAAAATATAATTAATACTTTGTTATACTTAAATTGGTAAGTTTTATCTTACTTTCAAGATCCTCTTGTTCAACTTCAATATTGTGTGTTTTCTTAAACTCTCAAAATTTAAACATCTTGTTTTGAGGACAACTTTGGCCAATTAACTTATTAGGAGTATTGTTCAAGTTTAAATTATTCAGTTGCTTTAAAATACACTTACTAATGCCCTCTGCATTATGCGAATCAGGTAAAAATATCCCCAAAAACGTTCAAAGATTTGGTTGCCAAGAGTATATCACAAAATTAAAACCATTCTATTTTGAACGAAAACATCAATAGTCTCATCAGCCTCGATTGCCACATAAGGAGCTATTTCAACCTTTTTTATTAATCCACGAGCTACATATAACATTGAATCCAGCAGTTCGTTTTGAAGTTCCCAAAAAGGTTGTATTATTTTCGGTTAAATGTTTTTGCAATAAAGTGTCAACTTCTCCAATTAATTTGATAAGTTCCCGAAATACTCCATGATTCGCAGATGTCATACTTTCGCCGTGACCTCTTAGAGCTAATTCAAACGGTCCGGAAAATTTAATATAGTCCTTTATTCTATTTAAAACATACCTGTTTTTGGCCACTATCTCGTTATGTTCCTTTATCGATCTTCTAAAAGCCGAATCTAACTGTGATTGAATATTTATTGACCCTAATAATTGGCATTCAACACAATAGTGGATATGTTTGGAGCTAACATTATGTTTTTTAATTTTCTCTGAGAGATGTTTAATATTATTTGTACCCCGGATTGTCCAAACCTAGTCCATATTCTTTTAAACTCATTATTTTTTCACCCAATTTCATTGGATGTAAATTTCCAATATTAAACTGTACACTTTGAACAAAAGCATGATACGGTCCTGGATTATTAGGTTTAAATCTATTTGAAAGTTGGTTTAATAGACGTTGTTTATCGCACGAGTTTTTGACTGATTCCGAGTTTTTGTTGAGTGTATCGTTAGCAGATATTTCATTGATTTGATTATTATTTTTATTATTTTTACATAAACTCATATCAGCATCTTCATGAACAATAATATCTTCAACATGAACATTGGGTTGGATAAAACTTTATTTAAATCATCAGGTGGTGGCGGTCCCCCGCCCCCGGTGGTGCAGGAATGGTTTTCCCCGGACATATGTCCGGGGTACAAAAATCCAGAAAAGTAAAATGTACTTACAGTAGTCTTCCTCTTAGCACAAACTAATATACTTATCAAATAATGAGAATTAAGTAATTTATGTAGAAACACCGATATCGCAGAGCGTAGAGCGTATGCTAGCACGTCCTATCCACTCGACAATCGACGAACGAATGCTTGTTTATAGTTATTAATATACATTAAACTTTAGTCTTTATTCTTATATTCTTATTTCAAAGAATTTCGTTACATAAAGCTTATGTCTTGTTATATTCTAGTGTTACTTTGTTAATTCTCTCTTCCTCATAAATTGAACATTGTCCCTAGATATTTTTCTTAAACACAAGTCCGTATCGGATATTTGTAATGCCTCTTTTCAACAAGGAATATTTCCTAGTATGTTTAAACTATCTATTGTAATCCCTTTATTCAAAAGTGGTGATAAAGATGACCTTAACAACTACCGTCCCATAAGTCTCTTATCTGTGTTTTCAAAGATAATTGAAACTCTGTTTTATACTAGAATAAACGCATTCCTAAAAAAGCATAGTGTCTTGCATAATTTTCAACATGGTTTTACATCTTTTAAGTCTACAACTACAGCTCTTGCAAATTTCGTCAGCTTAGTGTTGGATGCTTTGGACAGACGAGAGAAGGCATGTGGTTTATTTCTCGATTTGTCCAAGGCTTTTGATACTTTGGATCATAATTTGTTGCTGACAAAACTTGAGAGGATTGGTATTCGTGGTGTAGTTCTAAAATGGTTTACTTCCTACCTAGAAAATAGAAGACAAAAAGTAAAGATAACATCTAATGGACTTGTTAACGAATCAAACACATTGGATATCCATTATGGTGTCCCTCAGGGTAGTGTATTGGGTCCTCTACTTTTTATAGTATATATTAATGATATAGCTTTGGTAACTAATTCACTGAATGGAGTTAACATAATCAGTTATGCAGATGATACCAACATTCTAGTCACAGCAACATCCGATCAAAATTTGCAAAATAAAACTACACAGATACTATCCACCATCAACAGTTATTTCTTATCCAACAAACTAGTTTTAAATGAAGAGAAATCAAAGTATATGATTTTCACGTCAAATAATTTATTAAACCATCAAGCCACTATACAAGCAGCAATAGATAAAACAGACTGCACGAAGTTGCTGGGGGTCCTGTTAAACAGTAATTTTAAATGGTCAAACCACATTTCTAATTTGAAATCCAGATTAAGTAGCGCATGTTATGCATTGAGAATTCTTTCATGTCTCTTTAATACATCAATATTAAAAACAGTATACTTTGCCCATTTTTACTCAATAGCCAAATATGGCATTGAAGTCTGGGGTTGTACCTCTGAATTAGAGCAGATATTCGTACTTCAGAAAAGAGCTATTAGGATAATTTATAAAGTCAAATTTAGAGATTCTTGTAGAGGCATCTTTAGACAAAACAATATTCTTACTATTCCTGGTCTGTATATATTTTCGTGTATAATGTATTTACATTGCAAAATTTATGAATTCAATAAATTTCAATTTAACCATGTTTATTCAACAAGATTCAGAGACAATCACTTTATGCTTCCACAACATCGTTCTGTTTTGTTGGAAGGTAGCACACATTATGCAGCCATAAGTTTCTTTAACAAATTGCCAATAGATATACGAATGAATTTACCTCAGCCAAAATTTCGGAGGTGTGTACATCAATACATTTGTGAGCTAGAGCCATATTCTAAAAATAACTTTTAAGTATGTTTTGTCATATTTATTAATTTATATACTTTTGTATGTCTGTAACTTTGACTTGTCTCATACATGTACTTTGTACAGTGTCTCATGTGATGAATAAATTTGACTTGACTTGACTATCTGCTTGTTGTTCTATACTCCATATTTTATATGTATACCTTGCTGAATTATTTTTTTTTGTCTGTGGCTGTCTCCATTTCCCATACTCTTCGGTAACTTCCTTGTTATTATTTATATCTTCCCGATAATTTGTTACAGCGTCCTGATAACCTGCAAATTGATGCAAAGTCTTAGAAGTACACATAGTATTCTTGTGTGATATGTTTTTGTTATTGCAAATTCTGTTGATAAGTTGTCGCATAATTTGTTTTTCAAATACCCATATAATCGTGTAATTTATATTATATTACATCTAATTGCCGAGATATATTTAGTACTGATAACATATATCTTGTTAATAATGTCATACTTTTAATACGTCCTGTGTACTGATTTATTTTGGAAATAAATAATAATAATAAAGGGTAATGCTAGCTGTCCTACACAATCTTAAGCTGTTTGGCTACCCATATATTTGACTTCCATTTAAGTTATCTCTTGTTACATCTCGTTCTTTATGTACTATTTTTATATATAAAACTATTAATTTGATCTATAAGAGATTTATTGATGTAAATCATACAATATTTTATCTTATAATTAGATATAAAAAATTATAATTTGCACCAGCTCCAACAAATCAGGCAAGAACCATCGTGCAGAACTTAAACCAGTGCCTACTTCTATCTAGTCAACATTAAATTCTGTATAAAGTAAATAATTACTCTTTTTAGTACTTGATCAAGTTTAGTACTCTATTTCTGAATTTTGGCTATCTGTGAATCGCTCAGGTTTACAACCACATAGCAGAATAATTTATTTCATCGACGTTCACAGATATTAAACTTTATCTTTGACTCTTAGTTCTTGTTTCAATGAATTCCGTTAAGAATTGCTATACAACGCTTCTGGTGTTAACTTCTTAATTTTTTCTTCCTTAGCCATTGGATATTACTCATAATATGTTTTTTTATTCTGCACTCGATTATATTTGTTATTCTCTAGTACACAATTTTTCGCACCTGAAATACATATTTGGTGATTTTTTCGGTGTTAGTCTAAGTTGCCATTTTTGATATTCTTTAGCCAGCTTCTTTGGTTTGTTTCCTCTCTTTATTTTCGGATGCTTGTATCAACAGTTTTCGGGCGATTCTTCTTGCCTTGAATATTTATTTAGCTTTTTCATAAGCGACATTTTTAGTGTAATATTTTGGTTCAAAATTTCGCCATTAACTTCTACAAATTTTGAAATTATAGATTTAACCTTTTTATTTTCTCTAGTTAGTGCCTCGGTATAATTGTGTGTTAGATTTAAATCTTCGGAGCTTCCAACAGTATCATAATTATTCTCATCATCTGTATCATTATCACTTACTTGGGTATTATAATTGGGGTCATCTGTAAATACAAATACCTCATGACCTGCTCCGCTGTTAGTTCCGGCTTCCTGAGAATGAATATCATTTGTATTTTCTAAGGTATGTTTTTTGACATCGTCACTCAAAATTCTGACTGGTTTATCTGGTGGATCTCATTTTCAGAATCTAATAATTGTTTTGCAATCTCTGCTTCACTATAGATTTGGTTATAATCTTCACTTAATGGTTCAACCTTTGGTGTCGATGTCGCGGTTTTCCCTTTTATAAAAGACCTATAGCCAATGGGCTTTACCGCAGCCGGATGTTGTAAAAAAATTAGCGAATCACTGCTGTTGTCATGTACACTTTTCCACGATGTCCCATTTTTCTTTAAATGGGATAATATTTTTATCGACTTTTTACCCTCTTTTGGAACAGACAATTGACTACTTGCTACCTTTATTGTGGATTGAATTATACTATACAGAACATTCTCAAAGACATGAATTTATAGCAGAGTATTATCATTTTGCCCTCTGAATGTTATTTTGACGAAAATGTCATTATGTTATAAGCTCTGTACTGTCACCTTCTTTTTCAAAAGTTATCTTAAGGTGATTTCTAATTAAGGCCTACACATTTCTAAAAATAAATATCTGTATGTGAATAACCTTGTATGTATTTAGGAAGTTCCTGCAACACGTCTGGTGATACAAATTTGGTACCTTGAATGCAATCGTGCTTCTTAGTTATAAAAAATATTTTCCTAATTTTATTTTTAAAGGTTAATTCGATAATGTTTTAAAGTTTACCATTTTTTACATGGGAACTGTGCCCATTTAGCCAGCAACATTTCCTAAAATTAACGCCCAACTAAAAATATCAGTCACTATTATTATTACGAATATTTTTTTCTTTAAACCATTTTGTTGAGCTCAATATCTCTACGCTGAATTTTACCGGTCACCACTTACATCGAGTTTTTCTACTTGGTTTGAATTTTCAAATACCTTGTAATGGGAACTTAGTTTAACTGATTTTTTTTATATTGGTGGCACTGTACAGTTGTTACTTTTCAGTTTTAGTTTACTGTGATAAAAAGACTAAGAATTCCTTATTTATATTAAATTTAATCTATCTAAAACCAAAAAGATTGAATGAGAATATTTTAGTTATTTTGAGCCCTGTTTATACTTGCTAAGGACAATGCGGATATCGTTTAGTCTTATTTTTGAAATAACCTGGTATGTATTTAGGAATATCCTACAACTAAGTCTTATTTTGGGCTCTGTTTATACTTGCCAAAGAAAATGCGGATACCGTTTGGTCTTATTTTTGAAATAACCTTGTATGTATTGTTATATTTCTATTTGATATGAAAATTAAAATTTGATAATTATAGACAAAATTCAATTTAATATAAAATATTTTCAATTTTCTCAACCACGGGCATATAAATTTAGAACAACCTGTATACAACAAATTGTTATATTTAATTTTAAGAAGTGATTAAATAAGACTCAAGTGAAATCGTTAATAGGTCATTATCGTTGTTCGCGGAAGGATCGATCATTAGCCGATGCTAAATAAGACTAAGTGGAAATAGAGAATAGGTCATTAAAAATTTGTATATAGTAGAAAGTAATTTTAGAATGGGAATTAACTATTTTCTTTGAAATCCATTAAGCATATTTAGAAAGTTTAAAAATTGGTTTTGAGGAATACTGCGAATGAGAGTTGGTGGTGGAAGTTTGATTTGTGAATCTGGAAGGGATATTTAGAAAGTAGGGGAATGAATGACAAATAGAGATCAGAATGTTTTGAGCTGTCGAGAAGTGAAGTCGAGTAGTAGACGGTAGTGTACGGAGAGTGAGAAAGCCTGTGTAGTTCCGTGAGTGTGGAGTATCTATCGTAGAACGAGAGGTAGGCCAGGTTGAGAGTAAAAGAACCTCCTTGAGCCAAGAGTTCCCGGTAGCTGATTGCAGTTTCGAAAAAGGTAGAAGACAGCATCACGACAGAAGCAGGAAACGAGAGCTATACGAGCTAGTTTCAGAGGAGAACATTACTGGAAGCCAGGACGAGGTTTTGATTGCAGCCAAGGATAGCAGGAAACGGGTCTTGTGTGAAGACTTTCTCAGTGCACCAGAAAAAGGTCAGTCTCATTTTTTTGGACATGAATGTATGGGTTTTTCGTAGTAAATACCACATTTAAATTTGAAGAAACACAATCAATAATATCAGAAAAGCTTCATCAAACTTAAATAGAATTGTTGCTAATAAATTATAATAGTTAAATGTTAATAAAAACTTTCAATTGGAAATCAAAAGAAAATAAGATTCCCATGTGTAAATGTTATTTTTAAGAATAATAAGATATAGCAAATATTAAGCAGTGATTGCCATTTGAATAAAATAAACAATATTT
>NC_065451.1:128876664-128962043 GCF_917563875.1 Diabrotica virgifera virgifera | reverse complement strand
ATACAAACAATCACAATATACCTAAAATATAAGATGTAACAAATATACCTAACATATAACACTAAATTTAACAAGACTTATTAACAATAATGAAACAGACATTTTTACAATGAACATCATAAAGCCAGATCATAAAGATCTCTTCAGTTGATCCAATGAAATATTGAAAACATCAACTTTACTAATATTCAATAATCCCGTATACCTATCGACTGGGCTATGAAAACCATAGTATGTTCTGTGGTAAGAGACATTGAATGTTTTATGATAGCGAAGGGCTCTATAGGGAACATTAAAATCAATTTGGCGCAAGAGACTTAGACAATCAATTTGTGCGTTAATCAATTTATGCAGAAAGACCGCACCAGAGATGTCACGACGTAATCTGAGAGGAAGTAGAGAGAGATGGGACTCTACAGTTGAGTAATCATGGTTAACTATAGTTAGATAAGATTTGAATGCGCAGTAACGTAAAAATTTATGTTGGATCCTCTCAACCATATCAATATGGTTTTGATAGTAAGGGGACCAAACTACCGAACAGTACTCCAACAAGGATCTAACAATTGAGCAATAAACCAATCTCGTTGCTACCACAGAAAAACACTTACAATTTCTCATAACAAAACCTAGAAGCTTAGATGCCTTTACAGAAATAGTATTAATGTGTCTACAAAAGAAAGTTTTTCATCCATAGTGACACCTAAGTCTTTAATGGAAGAAACGCGATTGACTGGTTGGTTACATATAGTATAACTCGTTTCAACATTATGTGTAAAATTTATGAAAGAGCACTTATTGGTATTTAAATTAGGTCTATTCTGAACACACCAGGCATGTAGACAGTCTAAATCCTCCTGTAGCAAATCTTGGTCTCTAATTGTTTCTATAACTCTCCAGAATTTTAAATCATCAGCAAACATTAGACACTTACTATTACGAAAGCAGTCAATTATATGTAGAGTAGCGGGGCAAAGTGATCTAAGTGCCAAAAAACATTTTATTGGGAAAACACAAAAAACCGTTTTTGAATCAAATTTATTGTCGTAAATCGTTTATTTAAAAATAAAAACTGTTAAATTAAGTCATTTTAAATATTAAACATGCTTCAAATATAACACATATTACAAAAAATGAAAATGATAAAGTGCTTAAACTGTCAAAATGTTCAAAAAATATTGTTTATTGTCATCATCGAGAAATTGCAACATTGCAGTAATGTCTTTCTTTTTAGATTCTTTTAAAGGTACGGAGTTTGGAAGAGAAGACAGTGTAGCATTTTTGATGGTAGTGGCAGTAATGCCAGGTTTTAGGACTATACAACTTTCCCACGGTGCTAAATCACTGTAACTTTTCTTGTACATGACGGTCCCAGGGTTGTTCTTTGAAACTCGAATCCAAACAGCTGTAGAAATTCCAAGTTTGGCTGTATTCAGAAACGCGGAAAAGGCTGCATCAAAATCAAAAAACGTTTTCTCGTCACCCATGTTCAGAACTTTGTAAGGACGTGAAGGTCTCGCTGTGACTATCGCCTTCATAACATCCTGCATATTAATTAGCTTGCATTGTCTTGCTCTTTTTTCGATTAAAGCAAAATCCCGATCTGAAGCTGAGAACGAATGACCTGATACAAGAAACTTATGATCAATCGTTTCAAAAACTTCATGGCAGACAAGAAAAATGTACAAGAACAAAAGCATTCTGTTTTTCAACTGACCTGCACAGTTATCACTCCAAACGCACAGATTTTTTTTGTATGTATTGAGTAGTTCACAGTTTAGTGTTTGTAAAAGGCAAGATGCCATTTGGTTGCCTCCTCTTCCTGATTGCCCCTCATGCCAATTACACATCAATCCATCATCTGTATCAGCCACGTGAATACCAAAGTTGTAACCAGATATTTGGCGGGAATAGTACATACTACTGTGAGTTAGTTTGGGTAACGAAAAAACTTTCTGCAAATCCATT
The DNA here is from genome assembly GCF_917563875.1 of Diabrotica virgifera virgifera. Lineage (NCBI taxonomy): Eukaryota > Metazoa > Arthropoda > Insecta > Coleoptera > Chrysomelidae > Diabrotica > Diabrotica virgifera. Next base: position 128,960,075 of record NC_065451.1, on the reverse strand, counting down.
GTTATGGTGCACGTGTCACTTACTGGCAAAGTGCTTCGTATAAAGTCGCTTTTTATAGATGCGAAAACAGCTTCTACTTGGCGGTGATGTAACTCTAGTTTTGTTGTCCCTGTTTTCTTGGTTGCTGGGTCAGACCTTTTGGTTGATATGCTCAGTTGATCGCATGTTTTGCAAGTATCCACTCGTGGTCGACGGAAGGATAGGTTCGGAAAATCCTTCAAAAAAACACTTCGGTAAAACTTGTGTGAAATATGAGTACAAGGATTCTTTTCTTGAAATGCCCTGAAAAGCCTATGCACATTCAGATCAGAGCTCAAATACTCTTTGTCCGACTTAAGTCGGTTGTAATGACTGACATCTCTAGGGAAGCTATTAATATGTTGTTTCACTAAACGACGATCATGGACAGTGAATTTAAACATTTTTGCACCACCTCGCTTGTCTGTGTAAGTGTAATCCCCACTTTTTTTCTTCTTGACAATGGTTGTAATCCTTTGGGGATTAACAGCAAAAATCTTCATGAATGTCTGTTTACAAACTTTTTGTAAACCTCCCTTACCATCAGGAACAGTGTAACTCATAGTGCATTGGCGTCGGCTCTCTGAATCATCATCGTAAGTACCATGACGACGTCGTGTCACCGGAAGTATCTGAATCAGTCCCATAAGATAACTACCCTGTTCATTTAAATCCAGTGAATAGTAGGACTCATGGAGTTGCATCTTCTCTATTCCAGTTAGTTCCTTACAATAGCTGTTCTTACATTTGCATTCAACCTGAAAACAAAAAAAGCAAAATATAAGGTTACATTGCAAATATTGGTTTTTGTTGCTAACGTCATTATTGCACACATACTCGAAAATAAAAATTAATACTAACCTCGTTTTTAGGTTTACGTCTTGCCGGAATTAGTTTTTTAAATTTATCGGTAGTGTACGAATTTCCACTAACTCGTGCCTCACTCTGTATTTTTCTCTTACGTTTTTTGTTTTAACTGTTTCATCACGACGAAATGCTTGTTCATTCATTATTTCATGCAAAATAGGTAGCCTAAGAGCTGTGAGACATTTTTGAGTAGGTATTTTAGGCAACCTGAAATTTTTTCAGGTGACTCTTCCATGATAGCCTAATACAAAAATGCCGGTCTGGCTGGAGGGTAGCGGTTATTTTCCCCAAAAATACCCCCAAAGTTAAAAAAAGGGTAAACGTTGTTATTACAAAAAATATCATTGACGTGACTTAAAGTAAATTTAACTATTCAAATATAAAGAAAATAAACAGGCCAGGCGATTTGAGGGCGATTTTAACTCTGCAAGATACTGGCATGGGCGCCCCAGGATTATTTTCAGGGGGTGCATCTGAACTTCAGAAGATTTCATCTGAATCGGTACATACTATTAACGAGTATAAAATATACAACTATACATGCATAGCTATGATGTACATTCCTTCCGGACAGGGAGGTGCAATTGTTATTTTGACAGGGTATTTTTTAATACTAAAAATAAATATTCTAAAAAGACAGGTTTTTGGTGAAATTTTTCAACTGCTAGGTGATTAAACAAATTACGCGAGCATGTAAATGAAAAGCACTATAGGTAAGCAGCAGTGTGAGAAAGAGCGTATACCGATAGCTGTTTGCGTCCTATATTGTAGCTGAGCGAGTCCGTTCGCTCGAGAAAAATCACGCGACCTGGCGATACCCATGTTGTTGTGCCTCGAAACGTTAGAGTAATTATTATATATTATAGTTTTTTAAGTAACTTTTTATTAATTAAAGGAAAATAATACGTACTATACAATAGATTTTGCAAATATGGCAAAAAAAACAAATTTATTATTATAAATATATAGGTAGAGAAGCAGAAAACTATAAACTAAATTAATTATGTGTCCGAATCTTGTACTACTTCTTCAAACTCCTCATCTAAGCTTGAATATTCATTATCTTCTTCTTCGTCAGACTCCTCTCGAGACTCAGATTCCTCTTCTACATGATCTGTAATATATATTTAGAATATATATTTAGAATTAATTAAAAATTAATTAGTGATTAATTAATTGAGTTGCTACGTATTCTCTCTCCTTTTATACGAAGTCGAAGCCTGGACAATCACGGGCGCATCTGAAAAAAGGCTTGAAATTGTTGAGATATGGTGTTATCGAATAATATAAAAAATATCATGGACACAACACGTAACAAACACAGAAACATTAAGAAAGATGAAAAAGGAAAAATAAATACTCAACACTATGAAGAAAAGGAAAATGAGCTACTTTGGTCATATACTAAGAAATAAAAAACGTGATGTGATTGGTTATATAAGGAAAAGTGTTAGAAAAAAGAGAACCGGGAAGACGATGCATATCCTGGTTGAAAATTTTAAAGTAGTGGTGTGTTAAAAACAACAATAGAACTCTTCAGAATCGCTGCAGAGAGAATAAAATGGGCCGTGATGATCGCCAGTGGCATGAAAGGATGAGGCACACGAAGAAGCAGAAAATTGAGTTAACTAAAAAAAAGATTTCTGTTATAAAAAGAACAATTTGTAAGCTTATGCTTTAATGCTATAGCATTCTGTATGTAAGCTATAGCATTCAGAATGCTTACATATAGCTTACATACAGAATAGCTTACATATAGCTTACATATAGCATATTACAGAATAGCTTACATACAGAATGCTATAGCATTCTGTATGTAAGCTTACCCTCAGCAATATACCTGAAATTCTCTTTGGTTCGCTGATGAACTATAGCAATCATAAACTGATTGAGGCAAACAATCTCGTACATAAAGACGGCTCTAATTCCGTATGTAGCTTCGTTATATTTATGTATATTTTAAAATTTCCAGTACCATACTCAATAAAAATCTCTAGATCGTCACTTTAGAGATTATCCATGTTTCCAAGCTCAATTATCAAAACATCTGTATCCGAAGTTTTAATAAGAATATTGGTCTTTGCTAATGTATTAAGCTTACATACGTGATGAACTATCTTCGTGTCGGCTTCTTTGTGATTTTCGCAGGTCATGTTATCGTCGATCGACATTTCTATACCATCAGTATTTACAACATACGAATCACATAAATCATAATTTAAATTTATTAATAAATTACCAATAAAAGGCACCATCTCCTCTGTAGACCAATGTTCAATTAAAAATTTAACTACTTAAATTTAATATTTTTTAATTCCTTGGCAAAATCTGTTAGTATCCATCCATTTCCGTTAGATGTTGAAGAATTACCTATAGCCCTTTTCATTCACATGCACGCGTTATTTGTTTCACCTGGCAGTTAGAAAATTACACCAAAAAGAACCTGTCTTTTTTAGAATATTTATTTTTAATATTAAAAAATACCCTGTAAAAATAACAATTGCACCTCCCTGTCCGGAAGAAATGTACATAGCTATGCATGTGTATAGTTGTATATTTTATACTCGTTAATAGTATGTACAGATCCAGATGAAATCTTCTGAAGTTCAGTTCAGATGCACCCCCTGAAAATAATCCTGGGGCGCCCATGCAAGTATCTTGCAGAGTTAAAATCGTCCTCAAATCGCCTGGCCTGTTTATTTTCTTCATATTTAAATATTTAAATTTAGTTTAAAGTCACGCCAATGATATTTTTTGTAATATCAATGTTTACCCTTTTTTTAACTTTGGGGGGGATTTTTGGGGAAAATAACCGCTACCCTCCAGCCAGACCGGCATTTTTGTATTAGGCTATCATGGAAGAGTCACCTGAAAAAATTTCAGGTTGCCTAAAATACCTACTCAAAAATGTCTCACAGCTCTCGGACCAAGGAATTTTAACCTTAAAACGACACGTTCCCGAACGTTTATAAGCAACTACTGACATGGAACAATACTAATAAAGAAGCATGGCACTTAGAACAGTTTGGCCGGACACGTCCGAAGGACATACCGCTAGCTTGATCATGCAGTCAATTTTTAAATTAGGTAACAGTAGAATAGGGACTTAAATCACAGTGGGGCTATTGGCGATGGCACATAGAACACTTTGAGTGGAAAAAGTGATTTTTTGATTTTTTTGGCACTTAGATCACTTTGCCCCGTCACTCTACATATCATTAACAAAGATGTTAAAAAGAAGAGGTGAGGTATGACCACCCTGAGGAACTCCAGAGCTTACTTTATTTCATCGGAGAGATGACTACCAATCTTCACCCTTTGACTGCGACCCGTTAAGTAATTTTTTATCCACTCCACAAATCCAGCATAAAAACCAAACAAGACCAACTTACACAAAGAACTTGATGATCCACACGATCAAAGGCCTTCGAGAAATCTGTGTATATTGCATCGATTTGCTTACGATCCTCGATCTGAGCAATAAGGTCAGACTGATAGCATACCAAATTTGTCGCAGTGGACTTATTTTTGCAAAAACCATGTAGTGACTCAGATAGTAAATTTCGACAAGACCAAGAAAGCTGCTTAGCTACAAGGCAGTCAAACAGCAGTAGGAATAGCAGATTGGATGCAGATACCACGGTAATTTTCAACATTATCCTTCAGACCACTCTTAAATACAGGTACAATATGGTTCCTTCCAGGCCATCGGAAACGTCGAAGTTTCCAAGGATTTATTAAATAATAAAAATAATGGCACAACAATCGTACAAACACACTTTTTCAGCAGGAAATTTGGGACGCCATCTGGACCAGTAGTGAGCTTATTGGGAATCGAGCTAATACAATTAAAAATATCAGTAACAGAAATAGGATGTGTATGAATGCTTACATTTGAGTTTTTAATTTCGGAAATTGTAGGCAATTGAGAGTGACTGTTGTTAGGTATGTACACTATCTGAAAGAAATTCATAAACAACTTGGCTATATCTAGACCATTACAAGCTGTATGTTCCTGGTAAAATAAGGAATTAGATAAATGATGACCTGACCTTTTGTCATTAACATACTTCCAAAAGGATTTAGGATTATTAATTAGGTTTGACTTAGTCCCTCTAATATAGTTGTTAAAACATATTTCAGATAAACGTTTACATTCAGCTCGAAGACGTGAAAACTTCATATACTCAGTGTCAGAATGATTTTTAAGATAAAGAAGGTGCGCATACCTTTTCTCCCTTGTTAATTTTCTTAGGTCTGAGGAGAACCATTTAGGAAAGGTAGATGTTCTATATTTTTTCAGAGGAATAAAGAGAGAAATCCCTGTTAAAAGGATATCATAGAAGAGACTTGTTGCATCATCAACGTTATTATCCAAACACCCATCCCAGTTAATGAATGAAAGAAAGTTATTCAGTTCAAAATAATTACCGTTCCTAAAATCATAAAAAAATCTTCATAAATCAATTTTATAGTTTTAGTGTCATTTAAGTTGAGAGCTATGGAACATTCTGATAGGGGAGCCCAAGCGGGGATTTTTGCAGTTACTCGAGCGCGTCAGATTATCATATGGGGAGAAACCTGGTACCCTGCAGATGTACCTTTACCATATATTGGCTCTTAACACAGGGGAGTTCGTTAAGGGGGGCCCAAAAAAAATCTATCCTTAAAAAAACTCGCAATTTGTCAGATTAAGTACATGCAAAAGAGTGTATATTTCGAAAATCTGACGATTTGGGCCGGGCGTAAGGAAGTGGGTGAGTCCCAAAAAAGCGAATATTTCGCGAAATAAATGACACATCGAAAAACGAAAAAATATGTGCTTAATATTTTTTTAAAATCTATCGAATGATACCGAACACGACTTCCCACGGAGAGGGGTGGGGGGTAAATTTAATATTTTAAATACGAATCCCACGATATTTCGCGAAATGAACATCAGATCGAAAAACTGTAAAATACACTTATTCAATATTTTTGAAAAATTTATCGAATGACACCAAACACGATCCCTTAAAGGGGTGGGGTGAGGGGTTACTTTAAAATATTAAATAGGAGCCCCCATTTTTTATTGCAGATTTGGAGTCCTCATGTAAAAATAAGAAACTTTTATTTTCGAATTATGGATAGGTGGCGTTATAATCGGAAAAAACTATTGTTGGAAATGGAAAATTAAATTAAAAAATGGCAAGCGCCCACTAAAATGGAAAACTTTACTTAACTTTTTTTGGTTTTAGGACCTACTCTTCGCAACCCAATAGGTCCCCATAACGCTCGAGTGACTGCACATTTAGCATACTTTGCTCCCCTACCATCATATCCTAAATGGTGTAAAGTTGGATCAAGAAGTGGATCTCCCGCTTTGATGACATTCAGTTCCCTAACGTTAGAAAAAACTAAATCTAAAAATACATTACGATTGTTAGGGATATTGTTATTTTGGAAGAATTTCAAATAACCAAAAGCTTGTGCTACATCCACCGCAGGATCTCCACCAGGACAATTGACCAACACACCATACTCATCATTGCAAAACTAAGCTCTCAGCAGTTTGACAATGCTTCGAGTAAATTTCACGTGGAGACTGTGGGGAATGTAAACACCATCAATCACAAACTCCGTGTTATCGCACTGGCATAATATGTATAATTGTTCAACTCGAACTTCATCAATCGAAATACGCTTAGATTGAATTCTGTTATTAATAAAGATTATTACTCCACCACCACTCTGCTTTGCACTAGTCATTTGGTAGCGATCACACCTGTAGATACTGAAACCCTTACAATTAACCTTAGCATCAGCAATGCTAGCATCCAGATTGCTCTCGACCATAATAATAATGTCATAGGGACAGCATGAAATATTTTTAATGACATCCAACATTTTGCAACGTAGGCCATCAACATTTTGATAATAGACCATTAATGGAAGAGAAGCTAGTTTTTTGGTTTAACTTCCAACACTACAGGAACCCCATTTCTATACCTAATAACTAAGTTGTCCTCACCCGCAGATTTTCTTTCTTCTAAATTCTTTTTGGCAGCCATATATGCATCTTGTTGCTATCATAGAGATCATTGGCTATTCTTATATTAGAGTTCCGCAACTTATTTCCAGATTTCAAAGCAGTCTTCACTATATCACGACTATTACATATTACCTTCAGTGGTCTCCCTTTTGCACTATTCTCTAACCTCTTCCCAACACGTATTACTTTATTTACCGACTCCATATTGATCTCCAACTTAGTAAATAACTTATTGACTTTTCTTGTAGTATATTGACTTATCATGTAGTATACGGTTATTAAGATTCTGAGAATCAGATTCTGGCACGTTGAATAGCATCAGATTTTGTGACCTTATAATTCTTTGATTTGACTCGAACAAAATAGTTTCCGTGGAAATGGCTGTCGGCATTTTCTCCAACTTTTGCACCTTTTCTTTTAATGATCTAATTTCATCCTCTAAAGCAGTTATCTTCCTAACCATGATAGGTACACTCTTGAATGCAGAACGACACTGTACAAAGAAATGCATGAGTAATCTTTTTTGCAGGGTCACTGCTCTGGCTTCTGTTGCAGTTAATCCAGAGCAACTCTCCTGAAAATGTGTACGTACACGACAACTATCACAAGCTATGGATTGTTTCTCGTCATCACCAAGCTCCAAGGAGCACACATTACAAGATCCATTAATATTCATTAAATTTAACTAATCCAATAAAAACGTTCAAATCTTATTATTAATTGTCGGCAAACTAATGTAGGCACGCCACTGGTAGAAAGTATAAGCTGGACTGACCTTGAATTTAATTAAATTCCCTGGTAATTGCTTTTGAGGAAAAAAACAAACAATAAAACCAATACTGCACAATTGTCACCAATATCTTGATATGGAAATACTTATTTTCAACAACAACTACCAACAGTAAAAGTAAATTTTTCTTGATGGACAGGTATACTTTTCAACAATTAATTCAAAATTTAAACCACTAGATTTACCAAAACTTGAAGCACATTATTGCTATCTTCTTGTTAGTTTTAACCTTGATAACACCTTGATAATATAACTAACACTGCTCAATTGTTGATTATTTTTGGAATTAAAAAATTGTGCAACAGAAGAACTTGTTACATTAGAAAGTCTCCATCGAAATTCAAGAGGTAAAAATATATTTTTACAACTATTAGATTTTTTCAATCTACTATCTCAAGTGTGAAAAATTAAAAACTAATACAACTCAAGGTGCAAAGAGCATGACGGGTCACAATACTGATTTGATACGCATGATTAATAAAAAAAATGAATGAATTAAATATTACACAATCTCCTCTCTACAACTTCATTAATATGCACTTTGCGCAAAAGTTGTAAATTTTAAAAATGTTATGAATTTGTAGTAAAAAAATTTTTTCGCAAAAATAGTATGAACCATTCAACACCCCGGACTTTCTTAAATGAAATTGACGCAGAGTGTGAAGATCATTTGTTTTTCTGAAGATGGCTCAACCGTCCAGCCGTGGAAAGTTTTAAAAATATTTTTAGCAAAGTTGATAGGGACAATCGGGGGAAATGGAAACGATTTTTGCAGACTTTTCTTTAAAATTATCTAGAAAAAATATAAATGAAAATTTTAAGTTCTCCTGTATACGACTGATACTTCTAAGCTTATTTTGTTAGAATATACACAAAAAGACACAACAATTTTTCTTAAAGCCAGACTAGGAATTTTTTTAGATTGTTTCCATTTACCCCATGAATGTTTTCATTTACCCGTAATATTGGGGTAAACGAAAACAACCTGTTATTTACAACGAATATCAGCTAAGCTCACTAAGAGGTAAATGGAAACATTCTTAATACATCCTTGAGTAACGATGATACAAAAATTTCCAATAAAAAAAATTTATTTATGAAAAGTACAAAAAATAACAGAAAAGAGAATTATTAAATTTAAGAAATAAATGTGAATAAAACCTAAGTAGCTAACTTTAGTACATTTTAAGACATTTAGTAATAAACATATGAAAATAAGTATCTAGCAACAACGGTAATCTGAAATATTTGGGAAAACATATCGACCACGCATAATATTTGACGGTTTTATTATAGCTAACATTTGGTCAAAATTAATCACTTGCTTATATTCTACCACGGGAAATATGTAGGTGTCAGTAGTTTTACTGGATTTTCTAAAAAATTTTGCTGAAATGTTAATATCCAAGTCGACTACTTCGGCAACAAAATTTTTCTTGATTTGTTTTTTAGTGCCGAGATTGTAAATAAATTTCACAATTATAAAGTATCCAACTTTCACTTGTATTTTTTCACGCAATTTTGCAAGTGGCATGTTCATCTCTGTTTCGTCCGAGCTCTCAAGACTTTCGGCTTTGGCTTTCTTATTCTCTTGTAAAAAATGCAACTTTCTTGAATCCTCCTCTGAACTCTGTTCGGTGTCTGAATTGACAAACTTAGAATCAGTTTGAAGGATCCGAACTAAATCCAGATTCATCAGTATTAAATGTAAATGATGGTAGGATATTGTAAGTTGAAACTACTTCTTCCAATTTATCAAAGAAGTCATAAACTATCTCTGGGTTTCTTGCTAACATCCTTGACTTTTGGAGATGTTCAGCTTTCTTTAAGGTTAACCTGGGATGGCGGGACATGAACCCAATATACCAATCGTGTCCAGGTTTTCCATCCTTAAAGCTCGTTTTTATATGATTTTGTAACACGTAACTCTGCACTAATTGAAGCAATTCATCTTTTGAACAAGGATAGTCCATTTTCGGTCGTTCCATGAGACATTGAGCAATATCATGTTCCGCTTCAGGTGTGAAAATGGGATTTCTTCCACCACCTAGTTTTCCTTCAGCAATTTTACGACCTTTAATTCTATTGAAGATGTTAGAAATTGGTATTCCATAAAGAGCAGAAGCTTGCCGATATGTTAAATTATTGGTTGAAACGTCAGCAACTGCTTTTCGTAAGTCTTCTGCTGAATATGGCCGCGCCGATCTCTTTCTAACGTAAGTTCGTGGCATCTGAAACAATTTACAGTTACAACAAATTGTTTGGGGTAAAAGGAAACATATTTTCTTTTACCCCAAACATGTGTTTCCATTTACCCCGAACGTATTATTTAGATGGGGTAAATGGAAACACTTCCTAGTTCCCAAACGAACAATATTATTTAGCTAACCTTAAAAACAACATCTAAACATATCATTTGTTTACCATGATACATGCTAAGACTAACAGTATAAACATATTTAATAATGAAAACGAGATTATTTTATTCCATTGCTTGGTTTGCTCGTCAAATTATATGGTAGTAAATAATTTAAATTAGCTTACCTTCGCATTAATCGTTCACCGCCATGAAATATTATATAGAATGTTAGGAGCAGTGTTGCCGCTACAACTAACAGACAAACTGCACATTAATAAGCGGGATGTTTGAATACAGAGTTTAAGCTGTTTTCACTTACCCCTAGTTTCCATTTACCCTGATTGACCCTAGGTGAGATTCAAAGGTTTTTCACAGAAAAAGGAAATAAGTTACCAGAATTATCGAAATTTTTAACAATATTTATACTCGTATATGAAACAATAATGAAACAATAAAATATATAAAAACATTGTCGTACATGCAAAATCAAAGATTTTCATTTTCATGTAGAAACATTATCATTTCCACATTTTCTCCGGTCAATCGATTTCTTCTGTCAGAAATTAATTGACCAGCCGTTGAAAATACCCTCTCTGATGGTACTGAGGTTGACATTATGCATAAATATTTTTTCGTCAATTGCGCTAAATGCGGATATAAGAAAGCTCTGGTTTTCCACCATTCCAGAGGGGTTTCTTTTCTAGGAATTAGACTTTCCGCTAAATATGCCCTTACTTCGATGATTGCTGCTGCTTTTGAGTCGATGTCTTTTGGTGTCTCTACGGCCTTATGAAAGCCTTCCCAAACTAAATTTTGGTCGTCATTTGCGGCCGTTTCTTCTCCGGTATTCAGTTCGTCATTGTCATGGTCATGAATAATATCTTCCGACCATCGCGCGTCGTTCCGAGATTATTAGTTTAGCTACCTCATGTTGATTATGCTCTTTTGTACTATTGGAGTTATAGTCTGAATCAAACACTTTGGTTTTGAACCTTAGATCCAAAAAAGCACATCTTGCCATTCAAGTTTTTGATTCAGCAGAACTGAATCTTGTCCCTATCTCTTTTTCGTAATGATAGATAAGATTTTTAATGTTGTCACTTGTTGTACTCTGTTCAATTTTATGGACAGCTGAAAGCAAGCCCTTTACAATGACAATTAACTTCGATAAGGTTACATTTTGTTCTGCACTCATCTCTGTAGTGAGCTGTTCAAATGGCTTTAAAACGCAACACATTTCGTTTAAAGCGACCCATTCGGATTCCGTCAACAATTCTACAGGAATCTGCAGAATTCCTATAGTTGCAGTTAGAGGCTCGCGAACTTTTAGAAAACGCTCAATCATAAAATATGTAGAGTTCCATCTGGTCGCTACATCGTTTTTTAATTTTAATGATCTTTGACCCTCATTCATCTGACCTTGCATAGCCTTAAATTTACTGTTATTTTTTGTACCTCTATGAAAGTACTCTACTATCGCCTTAACTTTTTTTCGTAATGGGGACACATCAGATATTTCTAACCCACTTTGAACAATTAAATTAATTGTGTGAGCAAAACATCCAATGTGACTCCACTCAGTCAACTTTATTGCTGCCTTGATATTTGAAGCATTATCTGAAGTTACCGTGAAGACTTTTTCTAAGATATCCCATTCATTCACAACACTGTATAAATCATCTTTTAAATGTTGCGCGGTTTTACTATCATCAAACTGATGACATTTTAATAAAGTGGAATAAAGCGTCCAATCTTTTGTAATGAAATGGACTGTATAAGCTAAATAACTCGTTTGACTGTGTTGAGCAGTCCAACCATCGGTGGTAATGGAAACTTAACTAGCAGTGGACAACAAACCTTTCAACTTTTCAGTTTTTTGGCTGAATTTTTGGGGCAAAAATGAATAGGTGACTGGGAATGACATAAGATCGTTCAACGCCCGCCATTAGGTCCCTGTATCAGGGACAATTATATCAGGGAAATCATGTATAATTATATTTAAAATTAAGTCATTGAGTTCTTGCTGTCGTCGTAGTTAACAAGGTCTATTTAGGTGACTTAATATTGATGTTTGAGAGGGTTGTTTTAATTTTTTAGACGACAAAGGCAATGCAGATTCAGATACACTTGTTAGCGTCGTAATCTGACTTGAAGTTGAAGCAATGGATTGAGCATCTTCATCATCATTTGGCTCTACAAGTAAAAAATGTCGATTAGCCGTCATCGAAAAAAATCGATTAATACTCAAGGCAAATTAGAAAAAAACAAGGAAAAGTTATTTAGTAGTTATTGGATTGCTGAAATCGAATCTTAAGATTGCATCAGTTATATAAGTTTACAGAGCTATCAGAAAGGGTGCTATTTTGTTTATTGACAAGTTAGCCTCCAAAATCTTCTATTTTTCAATTATTAATAATAATAATATACGTTTATGCAAATCAATAGTTATTACAATAATTTACAATTTCAGTTTACTTACACTAAAATAAACGTAGAGAAAAGTCTTAAAAGCATAAACATGCTTGTTGACTTAATCTGTCTAATATTTACAGGTTGATGTTTATTGTTTTTTTTTACAAATCATTATTTTATTTTATTTTTACAGTTTCTAATCTAATTTCTGTTTTTTTTATCCAGTATAATTTAAATTTATTAAATTGTTACACAACTCCCTTTTCTCTTCTACCCAAGCAGTATCTAATTTTTTATACAAATAAAAATTTTTGACATTTTTAAAATTTATGGGCAATTAGTTGTATATTCTTGGAGCCAAATATTTAATTGACCGTTGCGTGATTGTTTTTAAAGTGTGAATACATTCGACATTCAATTTTCTTCTTGTTTCATAATTTGACACTTTTACTTTAAGAGGAGTTTTATCTTATGGATATTTTTAAGTAGCTCTAAGCAGTACAATTGCCGAACATTTCATGAAACCTGAGTTTCATGAAAAAGTTGGTCCGAGGGATATGTTTTTCGTTTTCCATATATTAGTTTAAGAAACCATTTCTGAGTATTTTGAAGGGTCACCAGATGGCAATCAGCTACTCCAACCCATCCTAAAATGCCATATACAAGATGAGATTGTACTAGAGACAGGTAAAGCATTTTAAGCGGTTCAACATCCAAAAACTCTTAAATAGCGGAATTTTGGTAGCAGTCCTTGTATTTTTCTTATAATATTGTTATGACTTCCGTAGATTGATCCTAAATTGAAAAAGTCCCTTGACATAAAAGAAGTAGTCACGTACGAGAATGTTCTGGATGTCATGGAATAACCCAGAAATGTCTGGTGACGTCCAGAACGTCAGAAATCTATATAAACATACATATTTGACATGTTAGAGTTCAGTTGTATTTGAGACTTTGAGTATAAAAAGTTGTCAGTTTGTTCAAGTTGTTAACGTATTGTAATATTGTATTGGAGTTTAAATAAAGTATTTTAAAGAAGTTGTAATATTGGTGGCAGCGGTGGGATAAGAAGACATTAAGTAATTTGTATATGGTCAATACAAGATTACTAAATTCGAGAAAGAAATGGATACATCCGGACCACCAGAATGGTTTTTAAAAATGGAAGAGTTAAAAGAGAAACGTAGGCAAGCAGAGAAAGAAAATGAAGAGAAAAGTAGGCAAGAAGAGAAAGAAAATGAAGAGAAACGTAGGCAAGAAGATAAAGAAAATGAAGAGAAACGTAGGCAAGCAGAGAAAGAACATTAAGAGAAACGTAGGCAAGAAGAGGAGGAGAGGCGTAGACAAGTAGAGGTAGAAATAATAAACAGTTTGTCGAAGTGACCTCTCATGTGTTGGTTGTAGTGCTTGAACTCAAGCCTCTCAATAAAACCCCTCAACTCCTTGAGGTTTTGGTCAAAATATAAGAGGAGATGCTTTACGTAGTCTCTTAAGCACATATTGGCTGTGAGTTTCGACGGTAGCGCAATCTCGCGGTTTGAAACTTATACTTTTCTGATAAAATTTATGTATGTGAAATATACAAAACGAGAAAAATAGATACTTATCTAGAAAGACACAAATTATGAACTGAAATATTATTGTAACCTGATTACTAAATGAATACACAGAATTAATAGTAAAATTAATTATGTTTTTTTATTTTATTCATTATAATTTTAATATTTAATATATAAGTTCGTGCGACTGGATGACTGATTACGCAAGAGACCATTGAGAAAAAGAATAAGTTTAAATGAATTATTTAACATTTTAAATGTTACCTCTGTTTATTTTTGTGTGCTTACTGATTTGCTTATTAAAATTTGTAATTTGTATGAATTGTAATTTGTTTGAATTCTATCAAAATGGATATTAAACATTATACTGGATTCAAGTCTTATTTCCCATGATATCCAATTTCAATCAGCAACACCAAAAAAGGAAAGGATTTAGTTGATGCAGGACATGTACGCAATGTTTCCGAATATAATAAATGCATCCAGTACTGTTATATTCAGTATTTTTAGATGAATCAATACAACAGCTGCAATATCCTGTTTTCTTTTTTGAAAAATCCATATTATCCGCCATTTCAGTTTATAAAGTTTATCAAATGCACAAAACAAAACTGCCAACTGCCACTAACACAGCGTTGCCACATTTTATTTAGAAAATCTACTGTAAGTTTAGCTTACTAAAATCTACTTATCAAAAACTAAAATACAATATACTATAAAACTTTATTAATATATTTGTATATAATTTAGAACTTTCTATAATAAACATAACAGCTGACTAACTAGAATTTTTTTTATTTAGCTAATGCCTCGACAACTAATGGGCATTGGCATGGTGATGGTACAGTGGATTTTACCAATTAGGTAGCTAGTGTTATGTGTAGTGTGTGTGTTTAGTAAGTGTCTTGTTACTTTGCAAAGTCGATGTCATTGTCTTTGCAGAGACGCTAATTGTATCCGAACGTCTGCGGTCCCTCCGGTGGGTACCGATCCCACAAGGATAGAAACTATTTTCATTTATTAATTTATAATGAAAGAAAAATTCTCTATCCTGGTGAGATTCGAACTCACGACCATTCGGTCCTTTCGATCCAAAGGTAGGCGCTCTTACCACTGAGCCACAGAGGGAGTTTAACTAGAAATTAATATGACTGTTTGTAAACAAAAACCAAACTTTTTTATATTTTAACTGGGGAAAAAATGACCAACTATTATTAATTTTTATCAGTTTTATATTTAATATTTGTATATAATATTTTGCCATCCACTGATTTTAACATCTGCATGTCTGGATCATATTCTTCAAACAATTATTTCGCATTTTACATTAGAAACACGCAAACACAACATTTGTTGTTTTGCAAAGTTACATATATTATAATTTTAATATTTAGATATTTTAGTTTTCCATCGTTAGCTTCTAACAGGCTCACCGAATGCCAGAACTCCTGAAATAGGTACTGATTGCACTGCTACTTGAAATCTACAAGTTTGTTACACCAGAATCCAGTTTCATTTCTGTTTAATATTCATCATCTACGTCCTGGGGCTAGATTCCGTGCACTGTAGATATCTACACTTCGCTTTCTATCGATGTCAATTGTGAAAATATTTGAATTTTTAGCTTTAATTGAATTATTTTCTAGTTTTGCTAGTTGATGCTGAAGTGATACTTAGTAAAACAAGAAAATATTTGAATTAAAACTAAAAATTCAAATATATTGACATTTATAGAAAGCGGTCGGCGGTGTTAGCGATTGTACACAGAATCCCACCCCTGAATCTTATTTTCGGTAATGACATTGGGAAATTGTAACAAAATGTCTAAAAATTAATTTAGAAATGGGGTAAATACTATTAAAAAGCAAATTTTATTTTTGTCATAAGGAAATGTTGAAATATACCAAAAATCTACTAAAAAATACTGCCTACTAGAATTTTTTAAAAAATATCAAAAATCTACCAAAAAAGTAGAAATCTACTAAATGTGGCAACGCTGCACTAACAGCGCTGGAGAAAACCGTCAAATCCCCTCTCCTCTACCCATGGCGCGCCATTTAAATTTATCAGATAAATGCACAAAACTGCCACTAACAGCGCTGGCGAAAGCTGTCAAATCCCCTCTAGCCATCGGCTCATGGCCAATAGGGAGTCAGGAGGCGGCTTGCAGTTCTAATGTTTGTATCGAACTTGAAAGAATGGTTTGTTACAGGTACTGTAAGGATTTTCCCATTATCATCTATGCGAATGTTAAATTCCTCAGTAAAAGACAGTTTGTAACTTCCCGTGAGAACATACTCAGTGCTGTTGTCGATAGCAAGTATGCCCAAGCTTGTGACTCCTGTTATTGGGGAATATATGAATCTTAAATATTCTTCACGGGTTACACCAATTAAAACCCAAGGTTGTGAGTAGACTGTAATACATTTCAGATTTAACGGATTTATGGTTTTTACCCACGGTACTCCTGAAGCCGTAGCCTATTTTGGCTGCAACCAGTCCTATTACGTGCCGTAGCTCATCTGGTGAGGTGTAGTTGGTGACTAGATTGTAGCACACTCCTCCTTTGTGTTTAAAACTACCTCTCATTGCACCGTTCTTGAAATTTACCAGTTCCATAGTTCCAGCCGTCTTATAAACAAATTGTGATTTGTTAGTTGGGGCATCGTTCCTCTCTCTGCTTAGGGCGTTACAATAATAAGTCCCATCTTCTTCGAACTCAAGAGTGTCAGGGAGCCCCAGGACTGCTCTCAAGAACTTGTAGTATATGGACTTCTTGATCTCTGTTTCTTTTGTGAGTTCCATCACTGTGTCACCCATTATTTTTGACTCTCTACAGACCTGCATCATTTCCCATGTAGTAACACATTTCTGAGTCCTTACGGCTTGTACTAGAGCTTTAGAAAACAGGATCATTGAGTCGTGGACCCTATTCACTACCTGGGGAACTGGAGGGTTTATGTTGACAAGCATGTGGTTAGAGTGCATTATGGCGTGCTTCATAGAGGCTAGCTGGGGGTTCATGTTAGGTGTGATTGGGACCACTCTAACTTTAGGATCCAAGTTGCTGAGTACAATCCTTGCTTGTGTAGTTAAGCCTATTTTACCCTCAGCAGTCACTCAATAGCTTACGCACTACCTCTAGTTCTGCAGTTCTGGGTCTAGAGCTGGGCAGGCTGTATTCAGGAAACAGGCATTCTTTCAACATTTGTTCCCTCTCAGATCTGCTAAGGTGGATGGCAGTTTCTTGGGGTTTCACAGCCTTCCTTTCAACAATCGTGGAGCCAAACAATATGCCAGCTTTGGACCAGTCTATGTTGTAATACTTGGTTACTTCAGCATTGTGTGTTCTATATAATATTCTTATCGTCTTCTAGGCATCGAAACGTAGGCAAGCAGAGAAAGAAAATGAAGAGAAAAGTAGGCAAGAAGAGAAAGAAAATGAGGAGAAACGTAGGCAAGAAGAGAAAGAAAATGAAGAGAAACGTAGGCAAGCAGAGAAAGAAAATTAAGAGAAACGTAGGCAAGAAGAGGAGAAGAGGCGTAGACAAGTAGAGGTAGAAATAATAAACAGTTTGTCACAAATTCAAGCAAGTTTTACATTAGAGGTAAGTCAAATTAATAGTAGAATAGACACATTAGAAGAAAAACAAAGCTATTTAGATAATAAACTAGAACAGCAACAAAATGATTTAAAGCAACAACAAGATAATTTAAAATCTAGTTTAGAAAGACAAATAGTTATGTTAGAACGAAAAATTAATACCCAAGCTTCTTTATCTCGTATTGTTTCAGTAACGAATGTCGAATCTGAAACAGCCCCTTCATCTTCACATCCCCTAAATCTTCTTGAATCAGGCACAATCAGAAATAGCAAAATTTTGAAACCACCCACCTTCGATGGCCAAACAGCATGGGAAACGTATCGTTTCCAATTTGAAGCTGCAGCTAGAGCAAATGGCTGGACTGAGAGAGAAATGTCAGCTTCCTTGGTGGTGTCGCTTCGAGGCCAGGCAGCAACCGACCTTCAATTTCTTCCTCAGGATTCACCTAGTTATGACTCACTTGTTCAAGCTTTAGAGACAAGGTATGGCCAGCAACATCTGAAGCAGGTTTTTCAAAGTCAGCTGAAAGTTCGATATCAAAAACATAATGAGAGCCTGCAAGAATTTGAAGCCGATATTAAAAGATTATTACATTTGGCATATCCTCAGGCACCAAGAGATTTTCTGGAACAAATCGGTATACAGGCTTTCATAGATGGACTGCATGATATCGAAATGCAACAGGCTCTGCGATTACAACACCACAAAACGCTAGATAAAGCACTAATCTCAGCTCAGGAGTACGAAGCGGCGAAAAATATTTCTAGATCTCTTCCACAATTAAAAGAAATAAGATTTACAGAAAATAAGCAAGTCACTACCACAGATAATGAACAACTAGTTTTATCCCAGATATTAAGCTTACTACAAAATATCCAACAAAAACCTCGAAATGAAAACAGAAGATGTTTTAACTGCGGAAGAATGGGACATCTAAAATCCAATTGCAGAAGCCGATCCCAAGCACGAAAAGAAGAATACAAGAATGAGATCAGAAGGTCGCCTAGTTCGACATCCAGAAGCCTGTCACAAAATCTCACTAGAAATGATGGTAGATGGTCACTAAGAAACAGATTTCCTACAACTGACCATAGACAGGAAGAAAATACACAGGAATTTGAAGTTAGCCATTTGAAGGAACAACTAGCGATTAGTAAAAATAAAATAGAAAGATTAAGAGAACAGGTGACAATATTGCAAGAAGAGTGTAAGGTAATTCAAAATAATGCAAAAACTACACAGTCCAATCTGGAAAACGAATGTCAAAAACTGATGAAAGAGAAGAATGTGTTAAATAAACAATTGCAAGAATACCAAAATGCATTAAATGAATTACAAGTTCAAAGCCAACGTCAGCTAGCACAAAAAGAGAATGTAACCGAAGAAGTTAGTCTGCGGATGACCGCAGTTAAGAAGATAATGACCAGATTTCTCTGGAAAACATTAAGAAGAGTCAAAAGAAAGATAACGACTTAAGAGTTACACGAGATTGGCTTAAAAATGGAGTAAGACCTCTTTGGCAGGAAATATCTAAATACAGTCGAATTATAAAGGCGTACTGGGCTCAATGGGAATCCTTGCATCTTTCGAATGGTTTGTTATATCGGAAGTGGGAAAGTTCCGATGGAGTACGTATAGTTCAACAGGTGGTACTGCCAAAATCACACATTAAAAGTGTGTTGGAAGACCTTCATAGCAGCCTGTATGGAGGACATTTTGGAGTAAAAAATAACACTGGCCAGAGTTCGAGACATATTTTATTGGATCAATTGTCGCCGAGATGTAGAAGAATGGTGTAAGAAATGCGATTTATGTAACGGAAGAAAAGGCCCTAGAACAAGAAGTCGTGGTAAAATGGCACAATATCTTTCCGGAGAGCCTTTTGAACGACTTGCAGTAGATATTCTCGGTCCACTCCCGCTGACAGAGAGAGGAAACAAGTACTTAATGGTTGCAATGGATTATTTTTCGAAATGGCCTGAAATTGCACCCCTTCCTAATCAAGAAGCGACTACAGTAGCAGAAGCATTTATAACACACGTCGTATCAAGACATGGAGTCCCTTTAGAGTTGCATTCTGATCAAGGTCGAAATTTTGAATCAGAATTATGGCAAGAATTAATGAAAATCTTGTGGGTATTAAGAAAACTCGAACTACGCCTCTCCATCCACAATCAGACGGAATGATCGAAAGACAGAATAGAACTATTTGTCAATATCTTTCAATGTTTGTTGATGATAATCAAAAAGATTGGGATACCCTAATTCCTATGTTCTTGTTAGCCTACAGAAGTTCCGAACATGAAGCAACTGGTTATTCTCCATCGATGATGATCGCCGGAAGAGAAATGAAGCTTCCTCAAGATCTTATTTTCGGAAGATTGCCTCCCTGCGAAGAAGAACCTTCATCCCTGACCTACGTTGAAAACTTAAAAGAAAGATTGGAAAAAGTCTACGAATTTGCTCATAAGAGTTTGAAGCTCCAAAGTGATAGAGCCAAGTCCAGGCTCGATATGCATGCTACTGGGACAATTTTCGAAAGAGGCGACCCAGTATGGCTATACAATCCCACACGCAAGAAAGGACTTTGTCCGAAACTTCAACGAAACTGCGAAGGCCCGTACACCGTTTTGAAGAAAATAAATGATCTAGTCTACCGCATCCAGTTTTCAGCTAGAAGTAAACCCAAGATAGTTCATATCGAGAGATTAGCCCCATATCATGGAACTGATCCACCCTGTTGGCTTCAACCAGACCCTGATAGACCAGTTATTCGAGGCGAATAACTATAAAGGAGGGAGCAGTGTTATGACAGTTCCGTAGATTGATCCTACATTGAAAAAGTCCCTTGACGTAAAATAAGAAGTAGTCACGTACGAGAATATTCTGGATGTCATGGAATAACCCAGAAATGTCTGGTGACGTCCAGAACGTCAGAAATCTATATAAACATACATGTTTGACATTTTAGAGTTCAGTTATTAAAATGTTCTCTAAATTGGATATTGAATTATGGTTTATCTATATTTAAAATAATCTTAATTCCTTGTTATTATTTCATCTCATTCCTCTGGAATATTTTGAGGTAGGTACATCCGCTAAATGTATAACGGCATTTGCAAATTGAGGAATAATTTCGTCCCCAAACAAAAAATCTTTAAGAATATTATCCATTTTAGTTTAGACACAGTTTAATTGTTTAATGCTTAAAAAGAAAACTGTCTAGGTTATATATAAATAATTAGAATAAAAACAAACAAATGAAACACAGAACACATTCAATCGAATGTCAAAAGTCAGCCGTTCACTAGTAAAAAAACTGTCAGCTATTTAGCGCAAATTAATCGGATTGCACTCGGATTAATTCTGGTGAACGCGACCATTGTCATGAAAGTGTCACTTCATCCCTACCCGCTGACCCAAAATGAAAATGGAAGGGACAGGGAAAATAAATCTATTTAAAGAGATGAGCCCATAAGGCCTTATCTATTTCCAGACTTTCACTCTCTTGGGGTAAGAATATTACGTATCATATTTTAATTACATTTCTCCATCTAACAGTCTTTCTAATGTTTTTTATATCTAACCTAACCACAATGTCAAACCATGTGTTCTGATATTTTAGTTTTAAATATATATTTTTAATTTACATATATGCACGTTTAGTAATCAAATTTTAACTATTCTCCTCATCTAAATTCCATTTAATTTACCCTTGCCATTTACTATTTCTGGATACTATTTGGCGAAGGTATAATTTGGTTATTAACTTCTTGATTGTTGATATGTGATTTACTGTTACAGTTTTTGGATAAGATCACCGTCCTCCCTCTGGGAGCTTCAGAAAAGGCTATCGCCGGCGATGACACTAAGGCTGACAACAATGGGACCATGAAATCTAGACAGCAGCACCCAACATCCAAGTACGATACCACCAAGACCGTAGCTGCACTGACCTAGGGCCACAACATCTGCCCAGGTCAAGAGAAGTCCACAGCAGTACCATTCGACGTCAAGAAGTTACCATCAGCTACCAAAAGCCATAAGTATAATCCAGAATTGTTAGTTTTTGGCAAGAATTTGAATATATTTGTTAATGCAATTTACTAAATCATATTTTTATTATATCTTTATTGAACAATAAACATGATTAGTTAAAAATACTGTTTTGTTTGCTTCCATTCCGAAGTTCATTTCTAAGATTAGGACAATACGAACACACACCTGAGTAACTGAGCTAGGCTGAGGGTGTAGCGATGGCTATCTTGGATGATTGAAATATTATTTTTGAATGGTATTTCAATTAGCTGGGGTAGTCGATAGTTTATTTCGATACACTGGCACCGCAACGTTTCTCATATGTGGTATTTTGTTTCACTGTCGCACCAACGCACTTGTCTTATCCGAAGAATTGAACGTTGAATTTTGCTTTGGTGCAAGCATACAAGCATTAATAAATACTATTTTCATATATTTCATTTTTATATTCAATTTTTGCAGTAAACCTATATATTATCTATTTTGGTACTTTTTCACTACTCTTTTGACTAATATTTATATTTTAAACTATAATTTCATATGTTATGGGTTAAAAAACCATTACCAATCTCAATAATTTAATTATATATTTCAACATATTTAATTTAAAATACATTTACAGTTGCAAATATTGGTATTTTAAACATTTGGATGCTTTTTACACAGTTTTTTTGGCTAATTTTTATAGTACAAATCTTCACATTAATGTCCGCATGGCATTTTTTCTGTTTTTTCAATTTAATCAGTTTTTTTTTGGTATCTTCTTTAATTACTTTCTTATTTTGTCGTAACTTTCCAAAACCCGAGAGAATTTTTCCATTCATTGTCATACTATAAGTTCTTTTTATACGTACTATTTTTTACGTTCTTTTTATGCGTACTACTGTGTACTCTAAAGTGCATTTAAATCTTGTATTATTACTTATTTTCAATTACTTCTTACTTATTTTCAGATTTCCTAGTTGTTTTCTTATATTCATTACCTATTTTGTATATCTACCAAAAATTTTGTCATTCCGTCAAACTTTTTGTTCGGATGGTATATACTACTTTACTTGTATAGTAAAGATCTTGTTAATTTTCAAGTTCTTTTCTTTCATTGAGTTATTTTATTCTTCTTCTTCTTTTCCCTATTCATAATATTAATTTAAACCGTACTTCTTCTATTTATGTTGAATCTCAAAAATTTTTGTTCGTAAAGCATGATATTTTACAATTTTCATCTTTTTTGCATTATTGCACTTATTTCATTATGATAAACATATTTAACATCCTTTTGATTTAACAATTATTCTTTATTATTCTATTTTGGGTACTTGTGTTGATTTTGATACAATTTAGAGCAAAAGCCTCATCCGGCACTTGTAAGTTGTGTATGGCTTATATAGCTGCATAGACACCTAGTGTTTATTTTTTTCATAGGGTACATAAGTTATCCATAGGGTTGGGCCAGATCTATTGACTCTGTGTTCCGTTTTTTTTGGTCTTAATGACTGTTGATATACAGTTTAATGCTGTATATTATTTAGGATGTCTTTTATAAATTTTTTCTTTTGGTGTTAAAACAATTCTATGCATATCTACTTTTAGAAATCTGGTGTAGAATTGTGGCGCTTTGAAGTTTTATTGTAGTTTAGCTACTAGCATTTGTTATTTTCCATCTTTTGCAAATCATATTTATGCATTTTTATACATATATTTTGTTCTCTTGTGTATATCCCTGGTATGCATTTGATGGAAGTAACATTTGTATTATGTATCATTGTCTCTCTTTATTAGCTTGTTGGTTAAGTCTTTTAGGACTAGTTTTATGCAGTTTTTCCAAACCCTTTGGTGTAGAACTCTGTCTTATTTGGCTGATCGGTATAGTGAGTACTTATTTTTTTTAATGGTTTATCTATACTTGAATTTGCATTTCTTTTTATTATATTATACTTATATTATCTTTATCTACTTATGCTTTTACTTACCTTGTTACATTGATTATTATTTTTATTACCTTGCTTTCCGTACTCGAGTTATCCAGGGTACTTGTATTTTGTTTGAGATTCAGTTCTTAGTAGCTCCACTAGGTATTTATTTATTTTATTTAGGATGTGATATCCATTTTATATTTACTTAAATTTGGTTATATGCCTTTTATATTATATCCCTAATAGCACAAGGACGTCCATAGGACGTCCTTAACGTACTTTAGGGACGCCCGTTTTCATCCGAGGAACGTCCTTTATACGTCCTATTTTGTTCCAAATGTCGCGCTACCGAACGTCCATTGGACGTCCATCTAAGGTCCGAGGGGAGGTAAATTGGACATTAATCGGACGTAAATTGGAACTTAATCGGACCTCCTAGGGGACGTAAATTGGACCTTAATCGGGCGTAAATTGGACCTTAATCGGACGCAAATTGGACCTTAAGCGGACGTAAATTGGACCTTAACCGGACGCAAATTGGACCTTAATCGGACGTAAATTGGACCTTAATCGGACGTAAATTGGACCTTAATCGGACGTCCTAAGGGACGTAAATTGAACCTTGAGAGGACGTTCTAGTTTGGCCCGAATGCCACGTTGCCAAACGTCCACCTTACGTCCGAGAGGACGTTCGGTGGACGTCAATTGGACCTTCATAGAACGTCCCAGTTTGGTCCAATGTCATGCTACCGACGTCCATCTAACGTCCTGAGAGGACGTTCGGTGGACGTCTAGCGACAATTTTTAGACCTGTGGAGAAATGTATTGTGGGAAATAAAAAATACATTTTTCAAGGAACTTATATTACATCTTATATTAAATTACAAATCTTGATGTCTCGAATTTCCTAAACCTGTTGTCCCATCTAAGTGATTTATTTGATAATGTTATAGCCTAGGCTATATTATATAAAAAAAATCACTAGATGGGACAACAGGTTTAGGAAATTTGAGACATCAAAAATGCGTAATAGGCGGTATATATATATATATATATATATATATATATATATATATATATATATATATATATATATATATGTATATATATATATATATATGTATATAGGGTGTTTGGCAAAGAATGGAGCACACCTTAGATTCTTGAGGTTAAAATAGGTTGATTTAAGCTAACTTACCTTAGTACGAAAGTTGATAATAACCGAAATACGGGGTGTCAAAGTTAAACTTTTATTTTATTTATTCTTGAATATTTCCTAACAGGCATGGGATAATAACACGAAATTTGGTAAGCGGGGTTTTTTGGGAAAGGAAATCTAAATTCGCCACCAAAAATGATGTATTCTCCAGAGGGCGCTACATACGCCTTTCAGCGCTCATTTAATAGGTGGAATTTTTTTATTACCCACTCTACATACTTTTAGAATCAAAACTTTTATTCTCGTAATATTATTACTTAAAAAAGGTATACTACATTCGTCTCGCTAAACTCGAAAAATAACTTATAAACCATAAAAATCTCCAAAAATGTACCGCAAATCTTTTCAAATGGAATTTGCGATGCAATGACATAAATGAGAGAGAATTGGCACAATTATTATGGTTTCAAGTTGATTTTTCGGATGTAACTACAATGATATGCAAAAAATTATGTTGTATCGCAGATTTAAAATGCGTTTATCTCGAAAACAGTGAAGTTTAGCGAGATGATTGTAGTATACTTTTTTTAAGTAAAAATATCAAGAGAATAAAAGTTTTGATTCAAAAAGTATATAGAGTGAGGGATAAAAATTATTGAACTTAAACTATTGCGCTGAAACACGTATGTGGCGCCCTCTCGTTAATACATCATTTTTGGTGGCGAATTTAGATTTCTCGTCCCAAAAAACCCCCGCTTACCAAATTTTGTGTTGTTATCCAATGCTTGTCAGGAAATATTCAAAAATAAATTAAATGAAAGTTAACTTAGTATTTCGGTTATTATTTCATACTAAGGTAAGTTAGCTTAAATCAACCTATTTTAAGCTCAGGAATCTAAGGTTAAGCTATGGCCCATTCTTTAGCAAACACTGTATATATTATATTATAGCTCACCATGCGTGACAAGCTTTATTCTTTAACAATATCGCTGTAATAATATTGTTGCTAGACAGGTAAATTGTCATTGTATATCGGGTGTACCAATCAAACTGTGATTTTTCCGTAAGTTCGCGTGATCCTGTGGAATAATCTAGCATTTATAAAGTACTGAAATTACAACGCAACTATAGCCTTATGTTTTCTTAACATTCTCTTGTTTGATTCATTCGTTTTATGTTGGATAATCAAAAAGTTGGGTACTTTAACAATTAGCCTTGTTTTTCGCCAATACAGGGTGTTTTTAAATAAGTATGGCAAACTTTAAGCGGACATACGTTTATAAAGCAAACTGTCATTATTTTTTCATGTACCTAACTTTTTTTATTATAGAATATACGAGAATGAATAAAAAACAGAATGTAAGAAAACATGACGCTATAGTTAGGTTTTATTTCAGTATTTTATAAATGCTAGAATATACCACAGGGTCACATGAACTTTCGAGAAAAAATCAGTTTTATTAATTGGTACACCCGGTACACAATGACAATTTACCTGTTTAGCAACATTATTACAGCAATATTGTTAAAGACTAACGCTATATGTTAAAAAATCACTTAAATCGGACTACAGGTATAGACAATTTGAGATATTAAAAATGAAAAAATTTTAAGGCGGTGCGTTAAGTGCGTTAATTTCTTGGAGAAATGTAGATATTACATTACACTATTTACAATAAATTACAATTCGATACATTACACTTTTATTGAAAAAAATATTAAATATATTTGCAAAAGGTATATTTATAAAATCCCTTAAAAGGGCTACATCAAAACAAAACGTTTTGGGAATTACAATTCTATTATCAATGTTTACTTCAGGTTAAATCGCATGCCTGAGTCGCCAGGATATTAGGGTAAAACC
Organism: Diabrotica virgifera virgifera; assembly: GCF_917563875.1. Taxonomy (NCBI): domain Eukaryota; kingdom Metazoa; phylum Arthropoda; class Insecta; order Coleoptera; family Chrysomelidae; genus Diabrotica; species Diabrotica virgifera. The sequence continues at coordinate 128,933,460 of NC_065451.1, read as the reverse complement.
CTTTAAATATTAAGGGCTTTCTAATATCTAAAGGGTTTTTACCCTAATATCTTGGTGGCTCAGGCATGTGCTTTAACCTGAAATAGACACTGATGATGGATTTGTAGTTCAGAAAACATTTTCTTTTGATGCAACTTTTTTTATGGATTTTATAAATACCTTTTACAAATAAATTTAACTCATGTTTTTTATTTGTGGTATACAGTCAGCTACAGGAAGTTTTACATGTTTGTGCAACAAGTAGCATGGGAAGCTACGCCCCACGAGACTAAAAACAAAAAAGGCAACCAGAACAATGCTCACAAGCCATTTGAACAGATACTAGAAAAGCGGAGGATTAGAAAAAGGTGGCGAATAATGAGACATCCAGATGCCAAAACCAACTACAATCGAAAATGTAGAGCTTTAATACCTAAAAATGAATATTTTTAAAGTTATGTAAATACAAAATTCTCAAAATTATCTAAATACCAACTATAGATTCCGATGATGCTTTATAGAAGGCTAAACAATTAGAAAAATGATAACATATCCCGCCTATCAGGCATGCTGACAAATGGTTACGAACAAACCAGGAAAATGCAAAATCATTTGCAAACTATTTCAAAAAGTATTTCAGCTTTTACCTGCAGATCACAATAATATTGATGAGGTAATACAGAATTTTTAGGAAGTATATATCAAATGTCCCCACTTTCCAAACTAACACCTAGAGAACTAGCATAGACTATTAAATACGAAATTCAGACAAAAAAGCAGCTGTACGATCTCCTTACTGGTGAGATAAAGAAACTAAAGTCGATTTGCTAATCTGAGACACAACTGTCTAGTGATGTTGGTAATTTTTTGGAAATTAGGTTGCTAGATGTGACTGGAAATTACTACACAACCAAACATACCTCCTTATAACCAATATTAGTAATAGCAAACAGACATAAATAACATAAACCTTACACCAATCAATGATTATTTGTTTACACTATTATTATAATGTATTAATAACAAATGAGAAAATTATTTATTGTACAAAATAAAAATATTTTGGAGAGGAATTACATTCCACAAAATTTTATGAGTTTTGGTATACATACACATGTCCAGTAATTTAAGACCTGACTGTAAAAACATTATAAGCGACAAATTTTTATAAAGTAATGTTTTAGTGGAAACACGTTCTTTGTGCGCTAAGTAAACTAGTGACGCTATTTATTAGCATTAATTTCAATTCAATAACACTGTCAACAAAAAAGAAAAAAAAGTTGCGACTGATGTTAAAATAGCTGTATCGGGAAGTTTAAAGCATCCTTATTACGAATTCAAACACCAAAATTTTCCATCACGTATATATTTTGAGTTATAGAAATATTAATATTTATTATAAAAATACTTATATACTATATATACAATTTAAGAACTAGAATAAAAAACTATGGTAAGTCTTTGGTACACAAATTTTTTGCAAACGCTGATTTCCTTTTATATTCTGTATCAGTTTCTCTCATGAGGAACCAACAGTAATCTCCCATCATTGCTGAATCCCATCTTCCCTGGTAGCGTTGCTGCATTGTGAGAATATCCTGGTGGAACCTTCTCCTTGCTCGTCGCTGACCGCACCCAAATTTTCCGGGAAAAAATTTAAATGGGAGTGCAAAAAGTGTATTTTCAGAGACATACGACAGCCCATTTTGCAGTAGTTTTTAAGTAGTTCTTCTACAACATTTTGGTAATCTTCTACTTTTTTGTTTCCCAAAAACTCGAAAACAATTCTTTTGAAAGATCTCCACGCAGCTAACTCAATATCACTTAATTTTTCATCAAAATGTTGATCTCTTAGTAGTTTTCTGATTTGTGGTCCAACAAATACCCCTTCTTTCAGCTTCGCGTCACTTAATTTAGTGTAAATTTTAGCGTAAAAAAATTCTAGTATAAAAACTTTCAACTTTTTCTCAATAACTTGCAAATGTCACATAGACCCTTCATGAACGTGTGTTTTCAATTCTTTTTTTATGAAAGATTAAGTTCATTTGAGCAGTTGTGTGAGGTAGCAATTTTTGTGTTGTATGTTTCCTACTTTGAATCTGTCAAAATGAATCTCGGCTGAACGAATTTAGTTTACACAGAAAAAAGGGAGTTCAATGGTAACACAATAAATAAGACTAAGGCTAGGATATTTTCCAACACAATGGAACTTAGCAGACATACTAATATAGAAAGCAAGAAAACTTGAAAGAGATAAAATCATACAGACCAGTAAGATTATTACATGGGCTAGTAGATGAAGAATAAAAATGAACTAGGAACAATTGGTCAATGTAACTTTCACAAAATACGAAGGTGATACACTGTCAATAAACTATAATAACAACCTAATTCCAAACATTTGGGATTACATCTACAGCGTATTTCAGACATGCGATTCAGCATACAAGTATAGGGCCATGCAAATTAAATAAGAATTTTCTTAACAATGTTGTCGCTCTTTACGGCAGCAGCCATGAGAGGTAATATTAGGCAGGTACTTGTAGATGATTATCGCTGTTATCTGCTGTAGAATACGAAAGGAGGATTTATTTATGATAATTCACAGACTGAGCGAAATATGACAAACCTGCTTGCAATATACAACTACACTGATTATAACGTTTGAAATGCAGTGTAGACAGAAGGCCATCTTGGTAAACATATGTATGGACGTAAACAAGTAGGAATTATACTAAAAAGAACATGGCTGCTTGGAAGTAACTCACAACTATCATAAAAAGTAAACAGGTCTATTTGACATCTGACAGCAATACAGTGGTCCCAGAACAATTCCAGTCAGACATTAAGAACAATAGCGACTGCCCCTCGGTTTATCTCAATCAGGACATTTACAGAAATTTAAAAATCTCTACAGTTAAACAAGTGATCGCCCAGTTTAGTGACATATATGGTAAATCCAGTGGTAGACTAACAATTTGTAGTCCACTGGATTTACCCTAGACAACAAGTAAAAGTTTAGAATGGGTTTAAATCAAGTAATGAAGTAAATAGACAAATTAATCAGATTAAATTAAATTATTACAAGAATTTTTTTACTAAGCAACAAGATTTTTGTTTAATTTAGTAATATTTTGTATTTTGAAAACGACGTCTGAGGCGGAAGTCAAAACGTCAATGAAATCATTTTTAAGTTAAATTGTGGCTTATTTCCCATTTAGAATAATACAATAGACATAAGTCGTACCAATGTACACCTAGTTAGAAAAATAATAAAAATAATTAAGCAATATGTAGTTGGTCAGTGGGCGATCGCTCTTAATGTGTAAAAACATTTAACAATTAAAACAAAAAAAAATATTACTATTTCATTTCTGCATCCGCTCTTTCTTTCGCCCTCTTTAAGTATTTCATCACGACTTGCTCGATGCCCTTCTCCGAGGCAGCACTGGTCCTCGGATTTTTCCTAGCAGCATCTAAAAACAAAATGAATGCGCATTAATAAATTGAAACAAATTAATTTCAAATTTAGGTGATCATATTTTATTGTGCGAAAATGGAGAACTGGAGAAATAACGAACTTCGAATAAACAACACCTTTTTTGACCACAAAGACCAACACAAATATACATTCAATAATATCCGTGGACAAAGATCTATGATATATTATGTTGTAACTAACAGATATATACATCCATCAAAAATAATTGACGTAAGATGCCTCAACTCAGCAGATGTAGGTAGTGACCACAGCCTAGTATTATGTAAAATTAGAATCACCGTGAAATACTTCACACCTAAGAGAGTGGCACCAACACAAACAAAAATCAAAGTCGAAGGACTAAGTACGGAATCCATGGAGTACTTATATAGAAAAATAATGTCAGAGAAGATTGCTGATAATTAAATACTAGAAAACGATAACATCGAGGAAAGCTGGGAAAAACTCAAAAGTAACATAATTAACGCAGCAACAGAATCACTTAGAGAGAGGAAGTAACGAATACCAATATATCAAAAAAGAAAACCCCATGGTTTCGAGAGGAAGTGAAGATAAAATGTGAAGAAAAGAAGAAAGCCTTTTTACAATACAAAACACAACAAACACAACAGGCATACAACCACTATAAAAGAATTAGAAACGAAACAAACACTATAGTCAGACAAATAAAAAGAGAACACTGGGAGAGTTTCTCAAAACAGATGGAACACGACTTTTACGGAACACAAAAGGAAATATGAGGAATGATCAGACGACAAAGAAAAGAGATGAACGAACTAATAACAACGAAACACATTCAGAAGGAAACCTGGGCAGACTATTTTCGATCCCTGTTTGCTAAAGATAACGATAACGAACCACCAACACCTGAAGTGACAACAAACGAAGAAACAAATATTGAAGAAGCAGAGGTAACGGAAGCATTAAGGAAATTAAAAAATAGAAAATCACCAGGAGAGGACAGAATATCGAATGAACTCCTAAAGTATGGAGGACAAGACCTGACCAAACAATTATTAAAACTAATCCAAAAAATAATAGAACAAAACAGAATACCACAAGAATGGAGATCAAGCATTTTAATACCTCGCTTCAAAAAGGGAGAAAAATCGGACCCGGAGAATTACAGAGGAATTAATTTATTAAACACAACACTAAAATTAACGACCAACGTGATAACAAACAAACTGAATAAAATTATAACATTAGCAGAAGAACAACAAGGTTTTAGGTCGGGAATATCATGCACCGACGCTATATTTATAATGAGGCAGATTCAAGAAAAATCGTTAGAATACAACAAACCGGCATACTTATGTTTCGTAAACCTTAAGAAGGCATTTGACAGGGTCAAATTAAAGGACGTTATCCATTTATTGTACGCAAGAGAGGTACCTCTAGGAAAATATCTACCAGAACAACACAATAAAAGTAAAAGTAGATGAAGAACTAACTGACCCAATTGAAGCTGACAATGGGATAAAACAGGGAGATTCCCTGAGTCCTCTGTTGTTCAACCTGATCATGGACGAAGTAATAAAAAAAAGTAAGAACAAAAAAGGATACCAAATGGGAGAAAAACAACTTAAAATAATCTGCTACGCAGACGACGCAATACTAATCTCTCAAAGTGAAGATGATTTACAACGTATGCTGCACGAATTTAATATAACCGCTAGAAAATTTAACATGTTAATTTCCCCAAAAAAGACTAAATGCATGGTTATAACAGCAGATCTAATAAGGTGTAAATTAGAGCTGGAGGGTCAAATAATAGAACAAGACATGGAGTTTAAATAACTAGGCATCACACTATGCAGCTACGGAAAGCTCGAAGCAGAAGTGGAAGATCAGGTGGATAAAGCAAACAGAGCCGCAGGTTGCCTGAATAAAACAATATGGAGAAATAAAAACATCGGAAAAGAAGTGAAAGGCAGAATTTACAAAACAGTCATCAGACCAATAATGACATACGCGGCAGAAACACGACCTGATACAGAAAGGACAAAAAGAATGCTAGAAACAGCAGAGATGAAAACATTGCGAAAAATCAATGGTAAGACGATGTGGGATAGAGCTAGAAGTGCAGATATACGAAGGAGATGCAAGGTGGACAACATTAATAACTGGGTGAAAAGCAGAAGAGTAGAATGGAACGACCACATAAGCCAAATGACAACAAACAGTAGTAAGGACGGCGAGAGACGGTTCCCTAATAGGAAGACGATCAGTGGGAATACCACGAAAAAGATGGAATGACAACTTACTGGAGGCACATTGAAAAACAGACAGAGTAATGTCTATATAAAAAGAAGAAGAAGAAGATATTTTATTGTGAATAAATCGTCATTCAAATAAATAAATTTAGAAACATGAATTTTAAGGGGCTAATATTGTGATCCCCAATATAAAATACTTTATGCTACTACAATACCAACCAAGTCTTATGAAAGCCTTGTATTTATTTCTAATGACCAAATGAACAGTGGTTTACTTAAAATAAATGTTCAAATAAGCCATGTATTGTATAAATAAATCATACAACAAATATTCATGTCATATTTTCAGCTGTAATGGAGCAAACTCAAACTACACCTGAACATTAACAGTTAACAATAATATGCTTTATCATCTGTGGTGGGAGAGCATTTAATGCTAACTTTCCACCTTTTTAAGGGGAGTGGATGGACATCCAATTGCCCCAAAATATTTATAAAGGACCACTGGAGCAATTAACAAGACAATTAGGGAAATTTCCTTCGATAATTTATTTATTTAATAAGTGTCCTGTAAATAAGGACTGATCCTAACATTGATTTAACTTATCGCAATTCTAGATAAAACGAGATTTATTTATACAAACATTAATATTATATAGTGCTTCGGGGGTGTGTAGAAAACAAAGGGTTCTGTGAAAACCATGTTAACATAAACCATAACAAAAGAGCGATACATTTCTAAAACACGTAATTTTGCAACACAACGCGTAAACACATATCGTCATTACTTCAGAGCGTTCTGAGTAAGACTGCACAATTTCGAGTTTATACACTACGCGAAGAGAACGCGAGGGTTATCGGCGGAAAAAAATAGTCATAACAAATCACGATTCATATTAGGGGAACAAAAGCCAGTTGTTTTAGAAGCAAAAATGCATGAATTTACAATTCCTTATATACGTTTTTAAAATATAACAGTTGGATATGTTTAAACTGAAATAAAAATAAGTTGTTTTTACAACATACTGCCCCCCGTTGAAGCACTAGCTTTAACACTACAAAGCATTAAGAAGAGAAAACATAAAGAGACAATAAGAGTAATAGTGAACAACTTAATATAACAATACGAGTTAAAATATTAAACCTAATATATAAGATTAACATAATCCTTCACTAGGAAGGGGGCACAATTTAGTTATTGTGCGTTTGAAAATCCCATCCTTAGTCTTAACCGAGGCAATCCGTACGCGGCCATCTTTACCCGGAAAGACTTCAATCACACGTGCCAACGACCAGTAGAGAGGAGGGGTATTATCTTCTTTAATTTCACGCAGACCATTTAAAGGCCAATATCTAAGGCGCAGTTGGGAGAGAGTATTCTGAGGGCCTGCATGGTGGAGTCGTAAGATGTTCTCTTTTGAGTATAAGACGAACAACATGATTTCTTGAGGGGAGGAGGAGAGGGTATTTTTGATCGAAGGTGACTTCTGAGATACTAAGACGTCCACCTACACGAAGCATTCCATCTTTGTCAATAAAAGGAGCAAGTGGTAGAAGAGACTTGTTAGAGATAATTTTATTGCCCTTGAGATCAGCGATTTCGGAGGAAAAACATGAGTTTTGAAGTAATTTAATGATTTTCATTTCCGCATTTTGAAGTTCAGATACTCCAAGAGTACCGGATAATTTTTGGGTGCGAGGTTTTGCGTTATTAGCAAATCTGAGTACATAAGCCATGGTTCTCATATACTTCGTGAAACTGGAGTACCTTTCAGAAAGTATGAGGAAAAAATCGACTTGAGCATTTCGAGTGTGAAGAACAATTTTTCTTTCTTCAGGTAATTTATCAGAATTAAACTTGAGACTATATTCAGACAAATTTAGGTCAAATTCTCGTAAAAACTGAGGACCTTGAAACCAAAGAGTGGAATTGAGTATATTAGAGGGCATCATTCCTCTGGAGAGGATGTCAGCAGGGTTATCTTTAGACTTTACGTGTCTCCAATGAGAATCAGAAGAATTTTCTTGAATCTGAGCTACCCTGTTAGCGACAAATTGATTCCATCTAGAGTGATGGGATTTGAGCCATGCCAGAACTATTTCAGAATCGCTCCACATATATTTATAGAGCTAAGAGAGGGCAACTTATCCTTTATGATATCAACCACCCTAGTGGTAAGTTTACTGACCAATAAAGCACCCATAAGTTCCAGTCTTGGAAGCGTTACGGTCTTTAAAGGAGCAATACGGCTTTTTGAAGCAATGAGAAAGCAAGAGACATTTTTCGAATTGTACGTAACTCGTATATAACAGCAAGCAGCATATGCTTTCAAGCTTGCGTCAGAAAAGGAGTGAATTTCAACAGAACAAATTTCATGACTTGAGAAAAGAGGTCTGGGTATACTCATATCCTTGAGAGCAGAGAGATCAGTCACAAACTTTAACCATTCATTTAAAATATTTGAATCTACGGGATCATTCCAATTGATTTTAGAAATCCAAATTTTCTGCATAATAATTTTACCGAGCACAGTCACAGGATTAATGAGCCCTTGTGGATCAAAAATCTGAGCGATAATAGAGAGTACTTCCCTTTTCGTGTAATCATCCTTTATTGACAATTGAGGTACAGAAATTGAAAATGTATCAGTACTGGGGTTCCAACAGAGACCTAAAACCTTATTAGAAGCATTCTCTGGTGAAATAACATAGGCAGAGTTTGTAGAGAGAGAAGAAACATTTTCCAAAAACATTTTAGAGTTAGAGCACCATTTATGGAGAGAAATGCATGCCCTGTGGAGTAGGTCAGTTATCTCATTATGAGCCTTTAGGAGAGTTTGGGTGTCATTGGCTCCATATAGAATGTCATCTACATAGCAGCCTGTTAAAAGAGCATCGGAAGCCAATGGGCAGTTGCTTTGGTGAGTTTTAGCTAGCTCCACCAAACAACGGGTACTTTGAAAGCTTGCGCTTTTTGTTCCATAAGTTACGGTTTGAAGCTCAAGACATTCGATGTCCTGTTCTGGGGAATCCCGCCACAGTATATTCTGGAGGAATGTGTGATCAGGATGAATTTGTACTTGCCTGTACATCTTCTGTATGTCGAAGGTGAAGACATACGTATAGAGTCTAAAACGAAGTAAAATATCGAAAAGTTCAGGCTGAAGGGTTTTTCCTTTCAATAGGATATCATTAAGAGAGTAGCCACTAGAACTCTTCGTGGAGCCATCAAAAACCACCCTCAATTTTGTGGTTAGTGATTCTTCTTTTATGACACAGTGGTGAGGTAGAAAGTATTTATTTTCTAAGTGAATATTTGTAAGAGAAAGAGGAACTTTCTTGGCATGCCCAAGAGAAACATATTCATGGATGAATGACTTGTATTGAGAGTATAAGCTTTCATGCTTCAAAAGTTTATTTTCTAGATTAATAAACCTTTTCTTGGCCATATTGTAAGAGTTGCCTAGACTTTTACGTGCCGTTTCAGAAGTGAGAGGAAGCTTTACCTGAAACCGGCCAGAGGGTAAAATTTGAGTCGTTTTGGTGAATATTTGCTCAGCCAGATCCTCGAAGGTGGTGGACTTAACAGAGGGGGTCAACTCTTCCACTTCGAAGAATTGTCGAATTAAATCATCGAGCTTATCTTCCTCAGACGTGGACTGGACAAATAAAGAGACATTTGACCGTGTAGGAGACAACTGTGGGTGATGAATACTTTTATGATGTGCATGAAGGGGTACAGAGCCAAACATGATGTACCCTAAGTGTGTGTTCTGGAGAACAGGGAGTCCTTTACCTAGACGTATCAAACCGTCTAACAAGAGTTCGCTATATATGTCACTGGCAAGAAGAAGATCTATATTTCCAGGGACAGAGTAGGAGGGGTCTGCGAGAGTGACTGTCGAGGGAATGTTGAATTTATTTCTGTTTAGGGATACTTGAGGGAGTCTACAAGTCAGATTATCTAAAATAGCACAGGAGACTTTGAAACAATTACCATTTCTTTTGTATGGAAAAATTTCCAGATCGACCATTTTGTTCGAGAATGAACTATGTTCAGAGATAGTAGAGATTTGCAATCTTTTGCTATAAGGAGAGAGATTTAATTTTTGAACTAACTCTTTAGAGACGAACGACGACTGAGATCCGTTGTCTAAAAGACATCTAGCGTGTATGGGTACGCCATCCTTTGAGTAAATAGTAACTAGAGCGGTTGCTAACAACACATCCCGCTTTACTGAGAGAGCAGAGAGAGAGGTCATCACATTTGAGACCTGAGAGGTTTGAGATTGAGAGAGAGAGAGAGACAGAATTACTTGGACCTGCTTCACCATCAGACCAAGTGTTTTGTACATTGCGAGGAGTTGAATGATTTTGTCTTTGAGAAGACCTACTAGAAGAAGAACTATTCCCATGGTCGTTGTGCAACAGTGAATGATGCCTACCACTGCATACAGTACATAAGCGTTGAGATGAACAATTTTGAGAAAAGTGTTTAGTACCTAGACAGTTGCGACACATTTTATTTTCATTAACAAACTTATACCTGTCCTGTAAGAGAAGATTAGCAAAATCTGTGCATGCATAAATAGTATGTGTAGTATTATTACAAAATGAGCATGTTTTAGAGTAAGAGTTGTTCTTACCATTTACCGAAGAGAAGAGAACCGTTTTAGAGGGAGCTTTATTAACTTTTTTATCGTTATGATCTGAAGAGTTTAACTTTTCCATAATGTCGCATTTTTTCTCTAAAAACTTAAAGAACTTATTTAGCGTGGGAATATCTTTTGACCCTACCTCGTATTCGAACGACCGGTGAGTGGTAAAGTCCACTTTTTGTAAGAATATTTCTATAAGCAAGAGATCCCAATGCTCGACTGGTACATTCATATTTTTTAGCGCGAGTACGGTCTGTTTTGCGGTGACCAAAAATTCCCGTAAGGCCTTTGCATCGGCCTTGACCAAGGATGGAACTTTCAAGAGGCGCTGTATATGTAAACTAATTACGCGCGAATTGTTCTCATAACGATTTCGAAGAGTGTCCAACGCGATTTCAAAGTTTTCTTCTAAAACTTGGATGTTTTCCACCAACTGGAGAGGTTCGTTGCGTAGAAACGATTTGAGGTACACAAACCGTTATATACGAGAAATAAAAACTTAAAAAGAGTCTAAAACACAGTTTAGTTCACCCTGTATAATAACTAAGAGTCTCGGAAAATATTGTCCCAACTTTAATCGCCCGGTATGAGTCCAGCGAAATATAAATTCGACCGGTATACTAAAACTTTAGAGTCCGAACTTTTTGAAGAGTCCTCGTATAAGACCGGCGGCTAAATTATATAAAATCACCGGTGTGGCGCGACGCGCGAAAATAATAGCGCGAAGCTTTGTCTACAATGACTCGACAGCAAGAGATAAAAGATTTGTAACGAGCTTACCAAAGTCCTATAGGGCTTTTCATCGATTGTCATTTGCACTACTTGTTTGAAGCACTTAACTATCACTTTGTTGAAGTTGTTTAATTTTAACAGGAAGAGATTTGATTTATAATGATAAATCAGAGTAGAATTGCGATATAGCCAATATCCGGCTCGAAGGACTAGAAATGGTGGGAGAGCATTTAATGCTAACTTTCCACCTTTTTAAGGGGACTGGATGGACATCCAATTGCCCCAAAATATTTATAAAGGACCACTGGAGCAATTAACAAGACAATTAGGGAAATTTCCTTCGATAATTTATTTATTTAATAAGTGTCCTGTAAATAAGGACTGATCCTAACATTGATTTAACTTATCGCAATTCTAGATAAAACGAGATTTATTTATACAAACATTAATATTATATAGTGCTTCGGGGGTGTGTAGAAAACAAAGGGTTCTGTGAAAACCATGTTAACATAAACCATAACAAAAGAGCGATACATTTCTAAAACACGTAATTTTGCAACACAACGCGTAAACACATATCGTCATTACTTCAGAGCGTTCTGAGTAAGACTGCACAATTTCGAGTTTATACACTACGCGAAGAGAACGCGGGGGGTATCGGCGGAAAAAACTAGTCATAACAAATCACGCTTCATATTAGGGGAACAAAAACCAGTTGTTTTAGAAGCAAAAATGCATGAATTTACAATTCCTTATATACGTTTTTAAAATATAACGGTTGGATATGTTTAAACTGAAATAAAAATAAGTTGTTTTTACAACAATCTGTACATGTCGACTTAAGATCTAGGCATAAAATTTCGGCTGCAGTGCTTTAAATGCGTTCATTTTTTTCGAATCGGGAGAAAACTAATATTTTTGAAAACAATTAAATTATTAATTTGAAACAGAATGAAAGATTGCATTATTACTGAGGGCTGAACGTCCTTTAGAATAAACAAAGTTTTTTTGAATGAGATATTTAAATTCAAAATCACACTAAATTTTCTCTTTTTTCTCCACCCCTCAACTTATAAAATAAACAGAAGTTTTCAGGGACTTTCGGCCCTCGCTAATACCAATCATTCTTTCTGGGTTTATATTTTTCAAAAACACTTAGTTTTCTCAGGATTCCTAAAAAATTAATCCATTTAAAAAAGGATTTGACCCGAAATTTTGCACCTACCCCCTTAAGGGACAATTTAAATTCTTAAATGTACCTTAAATTATTTATGTCTATAATACATACCTCTGATAAAAGTTCCAAATCTGCAAAAGCCTTTTTTTGCCGCTTCCCCAGCCAACTGAAATTTTGTTGCAGGTTGTTGGTCATCACTCTCTTAATGGCTCGTTTTAAAAACTCCTTTATGTTGTCCCCACCAATTTTGGAGAGCTCATTAACCTAAAATATAAATCAAAATGTAACGGTAATCTAACTACCCCTCAAACTTGATCATGCATGCTTAATTATTTTAGCTTAAACTATCTAATAAAAAAGTTATTAGTATTAGTAACAGCATAAAACTTACTGATTATATAGATTATATAGATTATATACTGATTGAAGTTTCCTTTCTGGACACTTTAAGAAATCCTCAAAATTATTCAGCTCTTCCTCGGAGTTTAATGGTAGGGACAAATTTTCCCATGGATCCATTATTCCAGTTGGCTGGGATGCTGTTTGTTGGTTTGATTTCATTATTTGCTCGTTCAGTTTAGTTGTTCACTGGCTAAGTCAGTGACGCCCATCCCTAGCAAGGACAGCCTCCTCAAAACTTGTTTAAAATATTATGAAAGAGAAAATTGATGTGAAAGTAATATACAGTACATGGATTCTAAAGGTGCCAGTTGGGAATGGCGTCTATAGTACTATGGCAGTACTATAGTCGGTGTATGAGAGAAAGTATTCAAAATAATGAAATAACAACATAAAATTCGTTATTTCATTATTTCAAATACTTTCTCACACAACGACTCTGCGTTAATCTCTCACCATCTCCCACCAGCTTTAGAATCTTTCAACTGTAAGATGTTTACAATTTTTCATACCTTCATTTTTGTTCTGATAGGTTCCATAGGAACACACCTCCCTTGCAGCGTTGTTAACTAAAATATAAAATAGGTTCAAAATAAAATAAATGTTTACTTTTCACTCTGGATTCTTTTATTTCCTCTTTACCTGTTTCCAAATCACTCGGACAGGATAATTGTGAATCACCTAAAAAAGGATGAATATAAATGGAAAATATAGTATTTTACATGTTTAGTCAGAAAATGTCTCCCAAATAATATATATTATGTATAAAAAAACAAATCTTAAAACTTGTGATGAATTATTACCTGTTCCTTTATGTAAGCCAAAGTCTGGACTTTGTGGAGGAACACGTGATTTTATTGGGTTAACTCTGTTCTGGTTTTCAGCCCCAGAATCGTTGCTAGTCTCATCAGGGCTTTGGTATAATTTTGTCGGAGGACGTCGCCTTCTTTTGCTGCCATCCTCCGAATTTAAGTCCGACGTTACTTCTGCCTTCTTGTATTTTGCCTGGACAATACTATAATCAGCTATAGAAAAAAATATTAAATTATTAATATAGATAAACTAGATATATACAGTGCTAGTCAAAAGTCCGTACCCCCCCTCGTATCTTTTGAATGGTTATACCTATAATAGTGAAATTTGGAAGGAGGAAATAAACAGACGTGAGCTTCTTAACTAGTCATGACAGGTGACGTAATAGTGACAGATGACGTCGCAGAGCCACTGTGACTGATAATTTTAAATGGGACCCTATGGCAAGTGATGCCTCGTTTGAAAGGTATTCAAAATACCTATTCAGTCATACTAATTTTTTTGGGTTTTAGTTGATTTGAATTTTGGTGAATAAATTAAATGAATATAATATTTTAGTTTCGTATTTAATTAATAAAAATTCAACTGTCCGCCTATGGTTTTTTTGTCAAAAAGGTTGACGTTTTTCAATTCTCTAGTAGTTTTTACGTCAACGTCAACCTTTTTGACAAGTAATTAAATGCGGAATTTTGAATTTTTATTAATTAAATGCGAAACTCCAATTTTATATTTATTTCATTTATTCATTAAAATTAGCTTAAACTCAAACAAAATTAGTATGACTGAATAGGTATTTTCAATACCTTTCAAACGAGGTATCACTTGCCATAAGGTCCCATTTAAAATTATCGGTCACAGTGGCTCTGTAACGACATCTGTCACTATTACGTCACCTGTCATGACTAGTTAAGAAGCTTACGTCCGTTTATTTCCTCCCTCCAAATTTCACTATTATAGGTATAACCGTTCAAAAGATACGAGGGGGGTACGGACTTTTGACTAGCACTGTATACATTTCTTACCATACGTAGCATTTCTAAAGGAAATTGTACGATGGGATTTCCATGAGGGGAGTGGAGGATCACCATTACGTAATGCCTTGGATAATTTATTTGCATCATACCTCGGCCAAGCACAAAAATTGCCACTTAGCCATTTGGTTGGCACAGCCTCAATATCTTCACTGGCGACAAATTTGACGATTGTCCACGTCATCATTTTGCTAAAATAAATAAATAACCTTCCCATAAAAGGGAGGTTATAATAAGTCTACTAAACCAATTTCCAAAGCAAAGAACTCACTTATAATGACTAAGAAAAGAAGCCTTTTTATGTCATTATAACATTTGGGGACTGAAGATATAAAAAAGGGAAAATGTTTTTATCTTACATGAGGAGAACAATAAGATAAAAAAGAAAAAACGAAAAAAAACCAATGTAAACCTGAATCAGGTTTATGTCTTAGCATAAGTAGTGGGAAAAACAGTTAATAAAAAAATAATAAAAAAACATTAAAAATATAATTAAATAAAACAAAAAAAAATTACAAATATAATTACAAAAATATACATAGAGGGGCTAAATTATGGAATAAATTCATTTTCTCTAAAATGAATGACTGAAGAAAAATCCCAAAACAGGTCGATTTTTATTTTTACATTATAATTTTTTGGTATATATTTCATACTAGTGACATCATCCATCTGAGCATGATGACGTAATCGATGATTTTTTTAAATGAGAATAAGGGTCGTGTGATAGCTCATTTAAAAGGGTGTTAAATTCTTTATTCAGTAAGATAAATATTATTATTTATACAGGGTGGCCAAAAGAATAATTTTTGCATTAAATAAATTGATGTTAAAAGAAGAATGTATGCAATTTATTTAATTCAAAATACATTCTATTGCTGTCAGAAAATATAAAAAAGTGTTTATTTGGCAAAATAAACATTTCTTTTTGCTTAAATTAAATGTTCAAACTGCCAAGAGGTAGGTAGGAGGTTGTGTGTGATTTAATTTAAGCGAAAAGAAATGTTTATTTGTGAAATAAACATTTTTTCTATTTACTGACAGCAGTACAATGTAATTTGACTTAAATAAATTACGTACATTCTTCTTTTTCCGTCAATTAATTTAATTCAGAAATTATGTTTTTGGTAACCCTTATATAAATAATGATATTATTGTTTATATTACTGAATATAGAATTGAACACCCTTTCAAATGAGCTACAACACGACCCATATTCTTATTTAAAAATATCATCGATTACGTCATCACGCCCAGATGGATGACGTCACTAGTATGAAGTGTATGCCAAAAAATTGTAATTTAAAAATAAAAATCGACCTGTTTCGGGATTTTTCTCCAAAGTCGTCCATATTAGAGAAAATGAATTTATTCCATAATTTAGCCCCTCTCTGTGTATATGTACAACCAAAACAGTGAATTATTTAAATATTAATTGTAGTATGTTATTTACCTAGTACCTATTTAGAGTTAGAAATACTGAAAAAATTCCTGATTAAAAAAATTTGTTTGCTTTTAAAATAACAAAATGTCTGGCTAATTGGCTCGGCTAAGGCCATGCATCAAATTAACAAAAAAAAAAAAAAGAAATTGGAAATTCAATCCCTATACATTAAAGACAGTATAACATTCAACTTAAACAGACAGACCTATCCCATAATATTAAAATTAAAAGATAAAACTATATGAAAAATTCCAATATAGGTATAATTAAACCATCAAAGTCCCAGATCCGTAAACCTGAAAACTCCGGTAGAACCAACTAAAAAATGTTGTCTAAAACTAACTACCAACTAAAAAACTAAAAGTTGTCATGATGAGATTAAATATGGCTAAAATTAAAAAAAAGAAAGAATTTTTTGTTTTCAAAAGTGTAACCTCAGTTTAACCAAATATTCAATCTAAGTTGGCGCGTTACAACAGACAGACCTATAGCATAATTTGAAAATTAAAAAGATAAAACTATAGGAAAATTCCAATAATATAATTAAATTGACTAAAAAATGTCTATGCAACAAAGGCATAATAACAAGAGCTATCTTTGTAATTTAATTGAACACATTTATACAATTTAGAGACAATATACTTTCTAGTGGAAATATTTAGAGGGGCCTGAGCATTTATAAAAATTAGATGACCTGCAGGGTTTACAAAAAAAAGTTATAATAATCATGAGAAGAGCAATAAGATATTTTTTGGATGGGAAATACATTCAAACTTAACTGGCTTACAACAGACACCTATACCATACATATGAAAATTTAAAAGATAAAACTATGGAAAATTCAAATATATAATTAAATTTACTAAGAAATGTCTGTATGCAACAAAGGCATAATAACAAAGCTATCTCTGTAGCTTAATTTAACACATTTATAGGCAATACTTTCTAGTGGAAATATTTGAAGAGGGTCTGAGCATTTAACAAAATATATGTCCAAATCAGAAGACCTGCAGGGTTTACAAAAAAAATCTTTAATCAGGTACTTATAGCCAATGATAACAATATCTCCTTTCAAACTGGCAAAATTTTGAATATTGACTAAGGTACCATCTTTTAACGCACATGAATTGTCTGGTTCAACGATTTTTAAAGTAAATTCATTAAAAATAAGTGATTCACACTGAGGAGAAGTAGCATTCTGAATTAGTGGTCCGTTATCATGATGACATTTGGTTGTAAATTTTTTGTCAACTACTTCAATATTTTCCTTATTAGCCTGCTCATATTTACCTTATTAACCTGCTTAGTAACTGGAAAGCAAATTCTATTGTCTCGATATTTACCTCTAACATGACACTTTAAACAGCTACTATAACCTGTATGACCCGTAGTATATGTAACAAAAGCGTTGGCGGGAACATCACAAATAATTGCCTTAATAACAACTGAATATACAGTGTGTCAATTTTAAAACTTACAATAGGCTATATCTCACGAACAAAAGCTGATATCGAAAAATGCTTGAAACCGTTTCTAGGATAGTAATAGGGAACTAAAATGACATGAAAGAGAACTCCCCCTCATCAACCCCCTAGGGCCCACCCACCGCAACCAAAAAAGTTTAAATTGCAAACCCCTACTTGTGAGACATCATTGAAAAGACCAAAAAATTATATCCAATGGTATAAATAATAATTATACAGGGTGAAGCAATAATTGTAAAACTTTGGCTTAAATGAAAAATTTAATAAGGTTTTTGTTAAACTACAAATTTGTTAAAAATGTCAGTTAAATTAATGTTCAAAGTGGCTTTCGTTGTTTTTTAAACAATAATACAAATTCTGCACGAACTTTGGCAAATGTTGTTCTTGTAATAGCGCGACATGCTTGCGTAATTCTTTCTCGCAATTCCTCAAGTGACGCAGGTTGAGTTTTATAAACAACTGACTTGAGGTAACCCCATAGAAAAAAGTCAGGTGGCGGTAAGTCTGGTGATCTCGGTGGCCACTCAATACGACCTCTTCTTCCAATCCATTTGTTCGGATAATTAGTATCTAACCAGTGCTTAACTGGAGCTGCATAGTGAGGAGGTGCTCCATCTTGTTGGAAATGCAGCAAATCTTCGTCTAGTCTAGAGCTAGGTTGCCTTGGCCGTCTCTTTGGTTCTCTAATTCATGCACAATGCATATTCGCTGGCCTCATACGCCAGTGCACGTGGGTTCGAGCCCTGCCAAAGACAAACCATTTTCATTTCCAATAATGACACGAGCCGTCTCACCGTGCATCGGAGAGCACGTAAAGCCGTCGGTCCCCCTGGGCTAGTGTACATCGGTACTAGTTACTTGAAACAGGGTTAAAGATGTAAATGGCGCCGGAACTGTCCGGAAGGATCTCCCCGGCAAAAATGCCATACGATATTATTATTATTATTATTACCATTCAGCATAAAAGAACATTCATCAGTGAAACAAATATTTTTTAACAATCTCGGTTCAACGCGAATTCTTTCAGTCATGAGTTCACAAAACTCAATTAGTCGGTCTGGATCATCTTCGCCTAGTTCTTGAAGAATTTGTATTTTGTACGGGTGAAACTTATGTAATTTCAACACCTTTCTAACCGACTGATGTGAAAGTCCTGTCATTGCAGATACTTGACGTGTTGATGCAGTGAGCTCTATTGCAAAATTTCCAAGGACCTCAATTTGGGATGCTTCATTCAGTAATCTTGGGGGATCGTACAAATGATGAAAACTAATGACATTTAAAGGTCTCAAATAAACCAAAAATTATTGTATCTGACAGAAACCAAAAAAACAGGTGTTTTTAACTTGTTTTGCAAAAACGGCAAATTAAGTTTTTATACAAAAAAAATGTACCGACGGACATTTATCATTCACAATAATAGTCCGGGAGATAGCATTACAACTATAAAAGTCATAGTAAGCCGGCTGATATTAACACCCTGTATAATTATTATTTATACCATTGCATAGAATTTTTTATAGTCTTTTAAATGATGTATCACAAGTAGGGGTTTGCAATTTAAAATTTTTTAGTTGTGGTGGGTGGAGCCTAGGGGGTTGATGGTGGTGAGTTCTCTTTCATGTCGTTTTAGTTCCCCCTTAATTTCCTAGAAACGGTTTCAAGCATTTTTCGATATCAGCTTTTGTTCGTGAGATATAGCCCATTTTAAGTTTTAAAATTGACACACTGTATAATATTATTAAAACTTAAACATTTATAAGGTCAACAGCCTCTGTAACAAAATCAATTAAAAATTCATTCGCATCTTTTGGTTTCTAATAACCATGAATAATGACAGTGTTAAGTAGTTTGAATAGTTTCCTCTGCGAATTGAGGCTTTCTGGGATGTATAATATTTTGTACTGGAATTTGGTTGGTTTTGCCTGACTTTTGGCCGAAGAAGTAGCTGAGGTAGCAGGTAAGTTGGCAGATGTTGCCTTTTTGAATTCGTTGGATGAGATACTTGTATAAGCAGCAGCTGTTTTCGTGCTGGGAGTACGAAAAAGAGTGCTGGGATTAGACCTTTGGTTAGCTGTGTTTTTGGCTGCTGTCTGGGGTAGGCTAGGAAATTTTTTATTATAATTGTCAATTCTACTGGCAGAGCGGGTAATATACGGATAAGAAGTAGTTGAATTGACTGGAATGCTTGACACTTTGTTTTCAGAAGTATTGGTGACATTTGTTTTTAGAGATTTAGGAGCAAGCTGGCCATGAATCTACTGATCAGCGCCCTATTTTTGTCTTTGTTAAGAAGGACCATGGCTTTATCACATGTGTCAGGATAGTGGCAGGCTCCACATTTGACAAAATGAGCCATTACATGGGCGAAGTGATTCTCGTTTACGAAATGATTGACGGTGAATTTGTCATCGCGGTCCATATCGAGTATTGTTAGCTGAGGCAGTGGAGATGCTGGAGGGAGATCATCATCATTACGTAGCGCTACAACCCTGGGTAGGTCCTGGCTGACTGTACAACTTTCTTGGATATTATCTCTCCATCGCGTTCTGGGACGTCCGGGTGTTCTTTTGCCTGTAGGAATCTCCTCCCATACCAGTTTTACAAGGCTTTCGTTATGAAGTCTGTGCACGTGGCCAGCCCATCTTAGTCGCTGTGGTTTAATTTCTTGGACAATATCGGTGTCATTGTAGAGTTCTTTTAATTCGAAGTTGGTTCTGATCCTATACTGGTTTGTGTTAATGTCGTGGTGAGGTCCGAAAATGTTTCCAAGTATTTTTCGTTCAAAACGTCTGGGCTTTTCTTCGTTTGATTTGGTCATGGTCCACGTTTCGCAACCATATGTTAGTACAGGTCTGACGATGGATTTATAGATTTTGATCTTGGAACTTCTTGTAAGATTTTTTGATTTTATAAGCTTATCTAGTGCGAATAGACAGCGATTTACTGATTAGATTCTGTCTTTTATTTCTTCAGTAACATCGTTGTCAGCTGTGATTACGGCCCCCAGATACTTAAACGTTGTACTCTTTCGAAATTGAAGGTGTTGACCGTCACATTTTGTCGTTATATTTATACACATATATTTCGTCTTCTCTTCATTAATCCTCAGCCCTACTTCGCTTGATGCTCCTTCCACCTTGTTGAAAATGGCTTTTGTGGATAGGATGGAGTCTCCAACGAAATCAACGTCATCTGCGTATGCTAGTAATAACTTGGGACCTTGAACCGATAGCAGTTCTGTTTTTATTTCGGCCGACCTCATGGCTTTCTCTAATACAATGTTAAAAAGTAGTGGAGACAACGCATCACCCTGTTTGAGTCCACTGTTGATTTCGAAGCTGTCAGATAGTTTATTATTTACACGTACTTTTGATATTCCACCCTCCATACAGACTTTAGTCATCCGAATGAGTTTCTTTGGTATTGAGAACTCCGCCCTGGCATTCCATACTTGGCTTCTTTCTACGCTGTCACATGCCTGTCGAAAGTCTATGAAGAGATTGTGTATGGGTTTGTTATACTCCCATCCCTTTTCTAGAAGCTGTCTCAGCGTGAATAGTTGATCTATTGTGGATCTGTTTGTCCTAAAACCGGCTTGATATTCTCCTATAGCCCAATAAATGACCGTTTTGGAGTCTAATTTCCAGGGGCAACTCCGAATTGCATGAAAATTTGGATTTAGGTTCTACTTACCCTCCACTTAAAAGTTGAATTTGTGCCGTTGGTTGCTTTTACTTGACATTTACCCCTTCTCGGGGAGTGAAAAGCGCGTGTTTAAAATAAAGCCGGAAATGGATAAATTGACTTATTTTAAGCACCTTTTGTTCTATAAAGTTTTTTACGTAAGTCAATACTTTTCGAGTTATTCGCGATTTAAAATGTTGATTTTTCGACAAAAAAAAGTACGTTTTCAGACCGTCTTTCCCAAATAACTCAAAAAGTAAATATTTTTAGCAAAAGTGTAGCCCATAAAAAAAAACGAAAAAATGGTGTACCAGTAAAGTCTACAAATTGAGTAGAAGCAAAGTTGTAGCTCATGAAAAATACGTTCTTATTCATCTAATTCCAAATCGAATAATTCAACGCGAAATCGCCGAAGAAAGAAGCGTTTTTCGAGAAAACCTTATTAGCATTTTTAAAGTATCGAAAAAAAGCTTATTATTTATTTTTTATAAAAGTTTACAGCATAAAAAATAAACGAGTTACACTAAAAAAAGTTGGCGCCTTTATTTTTGGTAAAAAAAATCGTGAAAACCTCCCTCTATTTAGAACCCTAAATAAAATTGGTTTGGCTTTACCATCTATTTTAACTGTATGTGTATTGTTTATATTGTCTATAAGTTTAATTGGTTTGAAGTGCTTATTTTTGAAAACATTTGGTTTTATATAAAAAAAAAAAATTCAAAAAATTTTAGAAAAATTTCATTTTTTCAAAATAATTTAAAAAGTATAAATGATAGAAAAATCTTAAAGGGTAAAAAAATGTAGGTTTTGCTATTATAAATATGCTAGTTTATTTTGTTTCTCCGTAAGACAAAAATTGGTTAAGATATGGCTGTTCAAAATATGCATACACTCGTGATTAGTGGCCCATTCAAGCTTTCTCAATTATAACCCTTTCAAAAATAAACACTTTAAACCGGTGAGACTGACAGATCATATAAAAAATAGATAGGTAAGTAAATTGTTTGTAAAGCGGTAGCGATTAATTTCATTTGGGGAGCCAAACACGGCGAGATTTTCATGATTTTTTACAAAAAAAAAGAGGGCCAACTTTATTTTGAGCGTAACTCGCTATTTTTAATGCTAAAACTTTTATTAACAATTAAAACATAGCTTTTTATAAACACTTTAAAATAGTTTAAATGGGTTTTTCCCGAAAAGTGCTTAATTTTCGGTGATTTCACCTTGAAATATTCGATTTGGAATTAGACGAATAAGAACTTATTTTTCATGAGCTACAACTTTGTTTTTATTTGATTGATAGACTTTACTGATACACCATTTTTTTTGGGTTTTTTATAAGCTACACTTTTGCTAAGGATATTTTTTTCGATAAAATATTTACTTTTTGAGTTGTTTGCGAAGAACCGTCTGAAAACGTAGTTTTTTTTGTCGAAAAATCAACATTTTCAATGGCAAATAACTCGAAAAGTATTGACTTATTTAAAAAACTGTATAGAACAAAAGTTGCTTAAAATCAGTCAATTTATCCATTTCCGGTCTTACCTCGAACGTATGTTTTTTCACCCCCGAGAAGGTGTGACTGTCACCCCCCAAGTAAAAGCAACCAACGGCACAATTTCAACTTTGAAGTGGAGGGTAAACCCTCCTTTCAACCCTGAAAATTACACGGTATCGCCGAATTTCCCGTTCATTTACTGGGCTACTAGGAAATTTTCAGCATATGGGGTTAGTCTACTAAGAATGATGTTTTGAGAGGATTTTATATGCCGTGTTTAAGTGTGAAATTCCTCCGTAATTCGCGTATTTTGTTTTGTCCCCTTTTTTGTGGATGGGCACTATGATGTTTTCCTTCCATCTTGCTGGTATCCTTTCTTCTAACCATATCTGTGTTATTAATTGGTGGACTTGGCGATGTAGTGTTTCTCCACCATATTTCAGAAATTCTGCTAGTATCTCATCTGTACCCGGCGCTTTGTGATTTTTCAGCTTATTTAAGGCCTTTCGGGTTTCTTCAAAACAGGGATTTTCGACGGACATGTCTGCTGTTATACAGGGTGAGTCATGAGGAACTGTACATACTCCTACCTCGTATAGAGGCCCCTATGGGGAATAACAAATGACCATTAAAAAGTGTCTGCTCCCATTGTTTAATAATATACAGGGCGAGTTTCGCATTTTGACAGAAATTTGTATTCGTCATAATTTTTGAACGGTCAGATCGATGTGTCTCTTATTTTGGTCAATCGTTACACTATTGCCACCTAATCAACTGATTTATTCAAACTAGAAAAAAATCAGGTCCGGCTTTAAAAAAATTAGTTCGTTTGGGTCTTAGAAAAAATTTCACCCTGTATAAGCTTTTTGAAAACTATAATATGAATTTTACAAACTCAACAAATAGGCAATTAAAATAACATATTTATTTTTTTCCGCACACGATTGCTTAATTTTGTATAAAAAAATCAAATTTGATTATGAATTAAAAGTTTGGTAAAGTGAACCATAGATTTAACAAAATTAACTTTTATTACCAAAATTAATTTTTTTGAACAAATATTTAATTTATGTTACCACCAATCAACTGATTTATTCAAACAAGAAAAAATCAGGTCCGGATTAAAAAAATAAGTTCTTTTTGGTCTTAGAAAAAATTTCACCCTGTATACGCTTTTTGAAAACTCTAATATGATTTTTACAAATTAGACAAATAGGCAATTAAAATGGCGTATTTATTTTTGCCCCACACGATTACTTAATTTTTTATAAAAAAAAATCAAATTTGACTATGAATAATTAAAAGTTTGGTAAAGTGAAGCATAGATTAAAAAAAAAACTTTTATTACAAAAATGAATTTTTTTTAACAAATATTTAATTTATGTTATCACCTAATCAAATGATTTATTCAAACTAGAAAAAAATCAGGCCCGGATTTAAAAAATTAGTTTGTTTGGGTCTTAGAAAAAATTTCACCTTGTATACGTTTTTTGAAAACTCTAATATGAATTTTACAAATAAGATAAATAGGCAATTAAAATGGCATATTTATTTTTTTCCCACACGATTACTTATTTTTTTATTAAAAAATCAAATTTGACTATGCATAAAAAGTTTGGCAAAGTTTTTGCATAGATTTAAAAAAATTACCTTTTTTTACAAAAATTAATTTACAAAAACAACGTTTTTCTTACAATTAAAAGTTTTACCATTTTTTTTTTCTATAACACGTCTAGATCTAAAACTTCCCATAATACTTCTTTTGGACTCTATAGTTTAACACAGACGTGATCAAATTGATAAATTTTAAATTTTTCTACCTAATTTTTGCGATTTACAAGTTTGCCACTTTTACAAGAAGAAGACTGAAAGTCTACAACAATTTTCATAGTCTTCACAATGGTAAGATGGTAAAAAAATATTAAAATGTAACAGAGTTGTAGCGAGTTAAACCGTGAGTTCATTTTTTTCCATTTTTAGGTTAAAATTCCGATTTTGACAAATTTGATTTTTTAATAAAAAATTAAGTTATCGTGTGGGGAAAAAAATAAATATGCCATTTTAATTGCCTATTTGTCTTATTTGTAAAATTCATATTAGAGTTTTCAAAAAGCGTATACAGGGTGAAATTTTTTCTAAGACCAAAACGAACTAATTTTTTTAATCCGGACCTGATTTTTCTCTAGTTTGAATAAATCAGTTGATTGGATGGTAACATAAATTACTTATTTGTGCAAAAAAAATTAATTTTTGTAATAAAAGTTATTTTTTTTAAATCTATGGTTCACTTTACGAAACTTTTCATTCATAGTGAAATTTGATTTTTTTTTAAATTAGGTATTCGTGTGCGGAAAAAAATAAATATGCAATTTTAATTGCCTATTTGTCTAATTTGTAAAATTCATATTAGAGTTTTCAAAAAGCGTATACAGGGTGAAATTTTTTCTAAGAGCCAAACGAACTAATTTTTTTAAAGCCGGACCTGATTTTTTTCTAGTTTGAATAAATTAGTTGATTAGGTGGTAATAGTGTAACGATTGGCCAAAATAAGAGACACATCGATCTGACCGTTCAAAAATTATGACGAATACAATTTCTGTCAAAATGCGAAACTCGCCCTGTATATTATTAAACAATGGGAGCAGACACTTTTTAATGGTCATTTGTTATTCCCCATAGGAGCCTCTATACGAGGTAGGAGTATGTACAGTTCCTCATGACTCACCCTGTATAGATCTCTTCTTTGTGCTGTTCTTGCTGTATGATGTTTAAAAGGTCCCTGAAATACCATTTCCATTCTTCTGTTCTATGTCCTCTTTTCTCTGTGGAGCAATCATCATCAAGAGAGATCATCGTAAAGAGATATTATTCTCCTCTTCAGTATCTCCAGATTTGGCTGTAGCACCAGAAACAGGCTCTGTTTCTGGTGCCATGACGCGCGACGGACCGGGCGGTAGATACTACAGGAAAACCCTGTAAGTTGCTTTAAGTCTTTTCTAAGATTGTCGACGTTGCCCTGATACAGCAGTGAACCTACGTTTGATTCCTAAGGGGTGTTCCCGTGGAACCACCCCTTACTGTTCTCACCTGAGCTGGTATTCCTTTCTGTTGTTCGCTAGTGGTTTTTTGTATTTTGGCACTTTTTATCTATTTTTTCTGTTGGTTCTGGTTATTTACTGGTTTTTGTTTCCTTTTCTTCCTTTTTTAGGGTACTTTATATAGTGTGTATAAAACAGTGACTTTAACTCCACGTGGTTTCTGTACCCCGACGCCCTGACTACAGTGTAGACTGTGACGTCATGTGCGGTCGTGCTGCCCTGAATTTCGTATACAACTGAACATCTATCTGTGTAAGAAGTGTTGTGATCTATTAAATAATTGTGAAGGGTTACACCAGCCAACGTAATGTTTTGCACTTTTTCTGGGCTTAAGTGAATAGGTTTTAAAAGTACCCTCCACCTATTAGCCAAAATGCCAAATGCACTTTCAACCATTCTTCTGCATCTTGAAAGTCTGCAATTAAAAATAAGTTTGTCATGATCCAAATCCTTTTGTGGATATGGCTTTAATTTATTATCCATTAGGGGAAAAGCATCATCAGCAACTATAACATAGGGTGTTGTAATTGAGCTGCCAGGAAATAAACCTGGTTCAGGCAAATTCAAATTTTTATTCAAAAGAGCATAATACAAATTACTGGCTCCAAATACTCCACCGTCACTGATTCTGCCGTTGACCCCTACAAACAAATCACTAAATTATTGGGTATACAGCTCAATAAGACAAGGTGTACTCTTTTCTACGGAATCCTATATTTCGTCAGCAAATACAAATGCATCTCTTAAACTTAAAGTATAACTTATCATATGTCAGTTTTCTCCTTCTTGTAAGAAAAAGGACAGGTAAGGAGGTTTATAACGATCTCAAACAATATAGATATGTATTATTATTGAAATCGTTAAGTGATGTCTACTAAATGTTCTGCCGAGCAAGATGAAAGACTAGTGGATCTAGTACGAGAGCATCCTCCAATATACCAAGTGAAAAAAATAAATCCTGGAGGCAGTTACATAACCAGTTGCCTCAGTTAAATTCATTACGTATTCCAAGATCCGTTGCTGGACCATACAGTCAAATCATTGGCATCCATTGCTTTTGGGATGCTTCTCTTAAAGCTTAAGCAAGTAGCATTTATATATCCAGTGTTGGTAAAAATAATGAGTACAATTCTCATATTTTATGTTCAAAGACAAAGATTGCACCTCTCAAACAACTAACAATCCCGAACCTTGAATTATGTGCAGCTCTCTTAGATTCTCAACTTATTAATAAGGTTGTAAAAGCCTTACCAGTTGTAAACCTTCCAATTTATATGTGGTCTGACTCAAATATAGTATTATGTTGTTTGAAACTAGAGCCGCACCAGCTACAGTTATTTGTATCTGATAGAGTAGCTAAAATCCAATCTCTCACCACTGTGAACAGTTGGCATTATGCCAACACTAAGTAAAATCCGGTTCGAAGGACCAAAGTTGTCAGAGTCCACTGAAACATGTTGAATGGCATCAAAGTGTATTAAGGAATTAAGTTTTAAATGTCATTTCAAACATGGTTTAGTGTACACTCTTGAGCGCTGTGCCCAATTCTTAGGCAATTGTGACACGGTTTTAAATCATCAACTTTACCTAATCTGCATTTGGTATCTAATTTGAGGAATTGAATACAAGAATATATATAATGATTGCCTTTACATAAAACACAACTCTTTTACTGTTCTAAATTTACTTGGACCGCTCTCTTATGACCTTCACGATTTGTATATTTGTAATTAGAATTGGAATTAGTATTATAATTATTGTGATTGGAATTATGAGAACTTTGGTCTTGGATTTCTTCCAAAGTATCTACTTTTGTTTTTAAGAAATTAAAGAATTCCATTAAGGTAGGGAGTTCCTCTTTGGTGCGAAACTCTTTCCATTCTCTATAACTCTGTTTACGAAGTTTATCAGAAATAATGTTTATTAACAATAAATCACTTAGGCACTCTTTTGTTATCTGCAAACTTTCAATTGAAGTGACACTATCTGACACATTATCTAACAATTGTCTTAGATGCTTTGGAGACTCTTTATTAATTGACTCTAAACTAAAAATGGTTTTAATGTGTTTGTTTACAAACAGCCTTTTATTGTTAAATCTCTGACAGAGAGCATCAAAGGCAGTTTCAGTACGAGAAAATTCAATTTTATCTAAACTGCGCGTCATAGAAAACGGGCACCCTAAAAAATTGATAATTTTTGAGGTTGCGTATCTCCTAAACGTGTTGTCCGATTTAAGTGATTTTTTGAATATGTTATAGCATTGTTCTTTGACAATATCCCTGTAATAATATTTTTGCTAAACAGGTAAATTTTCATCGTATACCGGGTGTACGAATCAAACTGTGTTTTTTTTCTCAAAGTTCGCAACACCCTGTGGAATATCCTAGCCTTTATAAAATACTGAAATTAAAACTCAACTATAGCCTCAGGTTTTCTCAACATTTTGTTTTTTGATTCATTCGCTTATGTTGGATAATACAAAAGTTAGGTACTTTAACAATTAGCCATGTTCTTTTTCAGTACAGGGGGTTTCTAAACAAGTGCGACAAACTTTAAGGGGTAATTCTGCATTAAAAAATAATGACAGTTTGCTTTATAATCGTATGTCCGCAAATTCTTCGTTTGCGAGATACGGGATGTTGAATTTTTTCGTACAAACTGACGATTTATTTATTGCTTTAAAACTGGTTGAGATATGCAAATGAAATTTGGTGGGTTTTAAGACGTAGTTATTGCACATTTTTTGACATACAATTAAGAATTTCATATTCACCATTGACGTGCATACGGGTAATATGATCGGTCATATTACCCATATGCACGCCAATAGTGAATATAAAATTCTTGTATTGCAAGTCAAAAAATTCGCAATAACTATCTCTTAAATCCTACCAAATTTCATTTGCATATCTCAACCGGTTTTAGGGCAATAAAATAAATCGTCAGTTTTTAAAAAAAATTTAACATCCCGTATCTCGTAAACGAAGCATTTGCGGACATAAGTTTATAAAGCAAACGGTCATTATTTTTTTCATACAGAATTATTGCCCCTGAAAGTTTGTCGCACTTATTTACAAACAACCTATACCGATGAAGAATATGACTAGTTGTTAAAGTACATAACTTTTGTATTATCCAACATAAGAGAATGAATCAAAAAACAGAATGTTCAAAAAACCTGAGGCTATAGTCGGGATTTCATTTCAGTATTTTATAAAGGCTAGAATATTCCACAGGGTGTTGCGAACTTTGAGAAAAAAACACAGTTTGATTCGTACACCCGGTATACAATTTAAATTTACCTGTTTGGCAAAAATATTATTACAAGGATATTGACGAAGAATAAGGCTATAACATATTCAAAAAATCACTTAAATCGGACAACAGGTTAAGGAGATACGCGACAACAAAAATTACCCATTTTTTAGGGTGCCCGTTTTCTATGACGCGCAGTGTATTATACATTTTGCATATCCATCCACATATTGTCGCAAAAGCTGAAACTTATGACTGTTTGACAAAGGACTGTTATAAATGATACTAGTAAACATGGATTTAAATTGTAACCAATTTTCTAACTCCCCAGTGAAGACTTTGATTTTCATTTTTGGTAACAAAATGTAAGGAGTAGACCTCAAACTAGTATCACGTGAAGACTGAAATGTGTTACTTTCAATATAACCTTTCAAAAAACCCATAGCTTTAAAATACCTATTTTCAAATAATTCATTTTTCTCATAATGTTCTTTTAATTTGTCTTCCAGTGTTAAAATTTCAATTTGCAGTTGTACATCTTGAAATTCTTTTAATAAACTGGCATTCATTTCATATCTTAATTGAATTTCTGACAGAGGTGGTTTACTACTTAGCGTAGCAGCTTTTAGTATATTAACATAAGACTCTAAATTTGTCAATTTTCCCTTGTAAGAACCCCTTGTTCTTATATGATTGGCTAAAGTCATTTTTTGACGATTTATGGCAATCCCACAAACTTGTTAGCAAATTAATATTAATGGAAATTAAATTTATTTTATATTAAATCAAAACAAAACTTTAAAATGCACTGTTTTGCTTAATTCAGAAATAAAAATAGGTTTATGATATAATAGCAAAAAGAACAGACTTATCTTCAAGTTTTGGACGTCGCTTGATGCACGGTACCTTGAAAATAAAGGAATCTATTGGAATTACTTATATCTTCTAGTCTTGGAAGTTGCTTGGTGGACGATAACTGGAAAATATACCAATATATTGTAACTTCAAACCCACTTGGAAACGTGGCTGTTACACTTTTCTTAACGAATATATCCTTAATTCGACGATGTAGGACCAAATGCGGCTCTAATGACCAAATGTTAGGTTTTAAATCTGGTATGGACGGTAATTATCTGCGCTGGAACGGATATATTGCATTAAGAAAACTATATTTAGAGTTTGAAGTTTATTCTGAGAATTTTCTAAAAACTCAATTATTTCTATATTGTTTATCAAGGTGCATGCATCACCATGCAAACGTGAATCTTCTTTTTATTTTATTTTCATCTTCTACGAAACTGTCACATAAAAAAAATCAAAAAGTTCGTAACACAATATATGGTTAAAGATAGCGGAAGAAATGATAAAAAGGGTAAGTACTTACAGTATAGCGTCGATAATCCGAACCCTGGTAGTCCGAACGATCGCTAATCCGAACGCAAAATAATGATAAAATTAAAAAATGTGACAATATGGGCAAAACATGACCGCTGATTTTTGTTTTGTTTATGCAGACATACATACAATATATTTGTTTATTATGCAGGTGTTTTATTCCTTGTAACTAAAACGTATGTACGTACTATGTTTATGAGCTTTGTATGTATTTTGAACATATGTTCGATAATCCGAACAATCTGATAATCCGAACTACCCCTGTACCAATTAGTTCGGATTATCGACGCTCTACTGTACTTACGTAATTTAAAATTTGTTTGAAGGTGGTACACAACATGGTGGTAAACTAATTGTATTCAAATGAAAATAATTTTACATGATTTGACATAATATATTTTTAATTTCACAGAGTAATTTACTTTGTGAAATTAAAAAGTCACTTGTATTAGATTGATATTATTAGTATTTATTTCGTATTTAGATTAATTTTATTAGTATCATTACTATTATGTGTTAAACTGAAGCATGCATTATAATTAAACAACGTTGGTACAAAATAAAATTTATCGTTATTAGTCAACACGTGACACAATTTTGTCTTGCCATTCTACAGATCACTGATCACTATTAAAGTATGCATTGAATTTATCTCTCACGTCGAAACCTTCAAATTCAGATCTTTTGTTATATGTGGGTGTTAATGCCATCATGTTTTCTTTTGGAAACTCCGGTGAGCTGTTTGAATTTTCACATAGATACGGAATTTTTAAATTTTGGAGCATATTATGTAAGATACAGGCCGAAACAATAATATTGTCCGCGACATCTGGATAAACGGCTATAGGAGTATAAAATATTCTAAATTTTTTTATGTGTATACAATACTGTTTTTACACAACTTTTGTTTTATCGTGTGTTGTTTGGTTTTGCGGATAGGGTTTCATCATTGTTGTCGTTAAACTAAATACTTCATCTCCTAAAATTAAGTACTTCTGTATATTCGTGTGAGGTATATTACTTGGAGATGGAATGTTGCAATTTCCATTATTTATCTTCTGTTTTATAACTGATTTTGAAAATATCCCTGCATTTCTTTCTCGGCCGTAAGGCCCTACATCACTTGCGACGAACCTGTATTTTGCATCAACAATAATAATTGCTAAAAGTACCACTAAATGATAGTTTTTTTAACTGAAAAATAGTGATCCCGCATTATTTGGACAAAGAATTCTTATGTTTCCCGTCAATTGAAGCACATCAAGTTGGATAATTCCATAAGTAATAGAAGTCTTGCACATTGGTTTTCATTTGTTCTTTGCTTGGCTCAGGTATATAAATATGAATCATACACTTAATACTCTCAAGAACTTCTTTTACCAAAATATCCAACTGTGTTGAATACGGTGTTGAAATGCCAAAGATCTAAATGACTCACCAGTGGCCAAATATCTGCAATTAAAACACACTTCATTCTAATAATATTTTAATATAATGAATATTTTGTATTTTCATTTTTAATATTTTATACATGGTTTAATTATGTGATACTAAATACTTCATTTTTTATTATTATATTTTCGTATTTGTAAATACATAGTTTTCTGTAAATTGACCTGTTTTTATTAGTATTATGTATTATTATCTTATAATACTATTGTGCGCAGCAGAAGTTAAATAAATGTTCAGGAACTCTTGCACGTTGGTTTTCATTTGTTCTTTGCTTGGCTCAGGTATATAAATATGAATCATACACTTAATACTCTCAAGAACTTCTTTTACCAAAATATCCAACTGTGTTGAATACGGTGTTGAAATGCCAAAGATCTAAATGACTCACCAGTGGCCAAATATCTGCAATTAAAACACACTTCATTCTAATAATATTTTAATATAATGAATATTTTGTATTTTCATTTTTAATATTTTATACATGGTTTAATTATGTGATACTAAATACTTCATTTTTTATTATTATATTTTCGTATTTTTAAATACATAGTTTTCTGTAAATTGACCTGTTTTTATTAGTATTATGTATTAGTATCTTATAATACTATTGTGCGCAGCAGAAGTTAAATAAATGTCCAGGAACTTGAATTTAAATGTATTTAATGAATTTATGAACTAGACAATCTAATGACAATATTAAAGTTATTTATTTTATATTACTATCTATTATTATTCTAAGCATACTGATAAACAACATGTACTAGTATATATAGTAGACACTTAGGATATTGCCTTTTTAACATTCTCCCTCAATACCTAAAGTGTGATAAGCAGTCAATAACACAAACATAAAACCATTTCTAATGCTAAGCTCATCTATACTTCTAACTTAAGTTTATTACATATAAACTTGTGCTTTTGAGTACCTAACTGCAATATCTGCAACCATTTCGCTAGTAGACATATATGCAAGCTTAACATTACCACTCTGAACATGCTCACGTATAAAGTGATACTTTAAATCAATATGTTTCGTTCTTTTATGAAACATTTGATTTTCTGCAAAGTACCCCGCACAAACCTTATGGAAATTAGGTCCCAGTGGATTTCGTTCATACATACACAACTCAATCGTATGAAAGATTTTCAAGATATACAGGCACAAACTCGGAAAATTATAAGATTTACTGGGTATTCCAATTCCCTAAGTTACTGGCTATCTGGCAACATGTAGAAGTTTGGATCAAGGAAAAGTACTAGTAGTCTAGGATTTTTTCCTGGCTATCCAATGACGCCCTTTACTTTGACCTTGACCTTCAACTGACGTCATCTTCTAGAGTTTCGAGGGTTTTGGGCGTTAAATTGATTTAAACAGATTACTCTTGGGATTTTGGGATCGCTAAACACGAATATGCAATCAGAATTGACCTCCGGAGGACGTGGTGGTCAGGGCCACTGCAAGGGACGTCATCTTCTAGAGTTTCGATGGTTTTCGGCATTTAATTGATGCAAATGAATTACTGGAGGGTTTTTTCAGGTCGCTAAACACGAATATGCCATCAAAACCGACTCACGGAGCACCTGGTTTCCAAGGTCAATGATAGGCACTCCTGGAGTTTCGACGGTCTTTGGTAATACATTAATGCAAACGGATTAGTTATAGGTTTTTGGGGTTGCTGAACACGAATACGTGATCAGCACAGACACAGGAGCACCTGGTGCCTAAGACAGGTTAACTTCTGGAGTTAAAAATCTAAGAGTAATCCATTTTATTCCTTCATTTGATTCCTCCGAAACTCCAGAAGATAATCTGTCTTAGGCACCAGGTGCTCCGGTCTGTGCTGATCAAGATAAAAAAAATTATTTAGCAACAATTGTTGAAACTAGAAATAGTACATGATATTTTATTTATTTGTTAATATCGTTTTAAAACATAAATCAAAATTATATACCAAACTCTATCCTACCTATAAATAACAAACAATATTTTCTCTAATAATATTGCACACCAAATAAAATGTGATTTAATTTTTATCACTACAACATTTGCAGCTTTTTTCTCTAAGGATATTACTTCGTTCTTGGATCAAATCGTTTTTTCTTTTTAATTCAGCTAACTTAAGTTTTTCAATTTCCAATTTTTCAGTGTAATACTGTTTTCTATCTTTTCCAATAAATTCTAGTGTCGTTTTTCTTTTTTTATTGCCATTTCTCCCATTTGTTTCTGAACAGCTTGGTACAGGATCTATATTTTCCAACTCGACACTCTGTTTTTCTGCATTTTCAGTATTTTCAATGTTAGACAGCACTAACTCAGGATGAATAGTCGTCCTTTTGCCAAAGATATTGTCCATCTCTTCCAAATATTCAAAATATTTTTTTCCGCGACCCGTGGCTTTTTGATTATCAATATATTTTTTATAATTTCGTTCTACTACTCGACCATGTGTCTTGTTCTTGTAGAAATGGTATGGTAGTGAAGTTGGTATCGGAACCAAAAGAAGAATGCGAAGAAAGAAAAAGGTCGTAGATGGAGGGTGACCTATAAGTGGGTTTTAAGTCAAATCAGGAATGTGTATCCATGAATGGCATGAGTCCCTTAATTTCCGGGAAATCCCTGATTAGTTTTTATGCTAAAGTATCACAATTCCATGAAGTATGAAAGTAAAAATCTAAATTTTACATGCGACCTTAAGTCTCAAAACGTGACAAACAAAAAAACCAATATGGATCCACCTGCCGGAAGTCACCTCTGTTGTAACGGCCTTAAAAGGTCAAGTAATGGATTTTTGACATTTAACTTGATGGGTCATGGTCAGAGTGGTGACTGAATGTTCAAACAGAAAAACCTTTTTGCCATGAGCAAAAGATTGAACGTGTTAAATTATTATTACGGTATTAAATGAAATTTATTTATTATTTTAAATTATTATTATTATTTTCTGTCTTTGACTCGTTCCCTCTCAGGAGTACTTTCGGTTGTTTCGTCAATCATAGTATCACTAGTAAATCGACATAATCGGTCTTCTTTGGCATGTTTTGGCATATACCTCTTCAAAATTTTGGAAACGTCAAAGTAATTTGGATCATCATACAAACTTTCTATTATATCTGGGGACGGATTTTCATCTAACGGATTTTCATCTAACGGCCTTGAAAGGTCAAGTAATGGATTTTTGACATTTAACTTGATGGGTCATGGTCAGAGTGGTGACTGAATGACCTTTTTGCCATGAGCAAAAGATTGAACGTTTTAAATTATTATTATGGTATTAAATGAAATTTATTTATTATTTTAAATTATTATTATTATTTTCTGTTGGTTATTTTATTTATATATTTAATATTTGAAAAATAAAAAGAGAACCGTAACAACTCTCCCCCACCTTGGGAAAGGGTTTTAATAAAAAAACCCGTAGTGAAATACGGTAACTACATAAATCAAAATAACATAGAACTATACAACTATTATTATAGATTATAGTTTAAACAAAAAAAATATATTTAAATATCTACAAATTCTCGTCATTCGAGTCAGATTCGTTCTCATCTGGTGGATGACTTTTCAGGTCTTTGGCATGCCACACACCTTTATTGCGACCATCACGACTTTGTAACTCATATGACCAGGGTGAAAAATTTTAGTTACTGTATAGGGACCGTCAAACTTGTGAGCCAATTTGGCTGTTATACCTTGTGCCTTATCTGAATGGGTATAAACGCGTTTCCAAACTTGCTGGCCACAAGTAAATTTTTCTCCTCTTCTCCGGAGATTATAACGCTGCCGACTTTTCTGGAAGGATATTTTGATTCTAGAGGCCACATCCGAAAATACCTGTTTAAGTGCTCCGGCCCTAACCAAAGGATCGTAAACCTCATCAAATTCATCCAGTGGGTCGCGGTCACGTCCACGAAGATTTACTTCTCTGGAGAATATAATGAAATTTGGAGATAACTGTGTTATCTCATGACGACAAGAACGTATTGCACATGCTACCTTTTGCAAATATTGGTCCCAAATGCGATGATTATCTGCGACGTAGGCTGTAAGGGTTGTTTTAAGTACTCGGTGGTATCTCTATACAGCGTTTCCTTGAGGCGAAAAATTAGACAGATATCCCTTATGTACATGGTACTTATCTAAGACGGAGACAAAATTTTTGCTACGAAATTGTTTACCGTTGTCAAGAATCACCTTCTCCGGGAGTCCAAACATAAGAAAAACGTTATCTTCAACAATTTCTGCAATTTTAGGAGCGGTAGCATTCCTAAGTGGAAAGAACAAAACAAATTTACTAAATACGTCATGTACGGAAAATGTATATGAAAATCCTGCATTGGATCTAGGTAATGGGCCTACCAAATCCATACTGAGTATTTGAAAGGGGCTTGTAGTCGTCGGGGCAACACTGAGCATCAACCCTTTGGGTGCCTTTTGCTCAGGTTTAGTTTGGAGACAAACAACACAGTGTCGAATAAATCTAGCCACATCGGCCTTCATTTTTGGCCAATAATAGTTTTGTGTTAACCGTCCCATAGTTTTATAAATCCCCAAGTGTCCGCATGTTGGAGGATCATGATGTTCTTTGATAATGCTATTGCGGTTCTCCTTTGGGCCTACCGTTAACCAATTAGTAGTGGATAGTTCAGGATACGTTGGTTTCGCTAGTTTAAAGAGTTTTTCATGCTCAACACGCCAGTCAGGATACTTATATGGATCTTTAAGTACCTTTTCCAACTGTCGACGATACCACGGATCTTTGACGGGTTCTGAGACTGTTTGTACGACCTCAATACGTGGGACTGCTCGTGATAAGGCATCTGGAACGACGTGTTCGGCTCCTTTTCGATGAACGATCTGAAAATCATACTGCTGAAGCCGTACCGCCCATCTCGCAACTCGACCAACTTGATCTTTAAAGTTGTAAAGCCACTTCAGACTATAGTGGTCAGTCACTACCGTAAATCTGGTGCCCTCAACATATGGACGAAACTTTTCTACGGCATTTAACACCGCCAGACATTCTTTCTCCGTGGTACTGAACTTCCGTTCAGATTTTGTAAGGGACCTACTGAAATAAGCAATAACTTTTTCGCCATCCTCAAATATTTGAGCTAAAGTAGCACCGATGCCATAATCGCTAGCGTCTGCCTGTATTACAAAGGGTAAATCGAAATTCGGACACGTGAGAATTGGGGCTGAGATTAAGTGTTCCTTAATTTTTCTCATCGACTCTCTACATGAGTCGTTCCAAACAAACTTAGCGTTTTTACGTAGCAAAACAGTGAGTGGTGCGGTCAAAGTAGAGAAGTGAGGTACGAATCGTCTATACCAAGATGCAAGGCCTATTACTCTACGGAC
The DNA here is from genome assembly GCF_917563875.1 of Diabrotica virgifera virgifera. Classification (NCBI taxonomy): domain Eukaryota; kingdom Metazoa; phylum Arthropoda; class Insecta; order Coleoptera; family Chrysomelidae; genus Diabrotica; species Diabrotica virgifera. The sequence continues at coordinate 128,896,272 of NC_065451.1, read as the reverse complement.
TTCTTTGACATTTTTGGGATCCGGGATATTGATGATCGATTCTATTTTCTCTGGGTCTACCATCAATCCTGCGGAATTTACCACATATCCAAGATACTTCAACTCGGGCTTACAGAAGTGACACTTATCTCGATTCAAGGTAAGACCAGAGTTTTGCAGTTTTTCAAGCACTTGGCCGAGACTTTCGAGATGTTTCTCGAATGTGGGAGTGCAAATAATAATGTCGTCGAGATACACAAACACATACTGCTCCAGTTCAACTCCTACGACTCTATCAATAAAACGCTGCCCCGTAGCTGGAGCATTATCTAATCCAAAAGGAAGTCGTTTGAACTGAAACAATCCTCTCGTAGGTACAACAAAAGCAGTAAGTGGTGTGAAGATTCTGTAACTTTTATTTGCCAATACGCAGATTTAATGTCGAGCGTAGTGAGATACTTAGCATCCCTTAATTTATCTAAGGTAGCACCCACAAATGGTATTGGATAAGCATCTCGTTCACAAACTTCATTGAGTTTTTTGTAGTTTACACAAAAGCGGTATGATCCGTCAGACTTCTTCACTAGAACGATGGGAGACGCCCAAGGCGAGTTAGATGGTTCTATTATATCATCTGCCAGCATCTTATCTAACTCAGAATTTACGTAACGTTGAAGGGTAGGAGAAATTGGATAGTGCCTTTGTTTTATAGGTTGAGCATTGGTTTTGATAACGTGTTCAACTAGGTGAGTGCATCCTAATTTCGTTCCCATAGCTTTAAAAGTTTTATCCACTAAAGTATCTAGCTAAGCCTTCTGCTCTACACTCTAAGGACTGAATAGCTGCTACTTTACAACTATCTGTATCACTGTTGGTTCTAAAAACCCATTGACCAGAATACAGATCAGGTACGATACCCATCCATAACCAGAAATCGATACCAAGAATAATAGTGTGCGGCAAGTTTGGTACTACCAGCCGTTCTAAAATTCTCACTCTGTCTTGCAGCTGAATAGGAACTGTGATTGAACCTAGAACGTCACATTTACTACCATTGGCAACAACACAATTTGAAACAGATGATGAACAATTAAGGTTAACTATACCTTTAAGTTAATTCCAACCTATACCTCCTAATACAGTTTGTTGACAACCGCTGTCTAAAAGCGCGAGAAACGTTTTCCCAGAAATGTTAATTGACAAATATGGTCGATTATCATTCTTGGCATGAGCAAGTACAAAGTCTAATAGCACAGTCATAGGAGTTGATGGGCTACACGAGATCGGATTTGTTAAGGATGAGGCTCCGGATCGACCTAATTCCGACCCGATCTCCTGTTTTTTGAGCAGGAGGGACAATTACTTGTTACGACGTTATCACGTCCGCATTTAAAGCAGAACTTTCTTGTCGGTTCGGGACAGGAACGGAATTTGTGGGATTCTTGCCCGCAATTCCAGCACTTTGGTGATGATCGTGAAGTAGTTTGTGGGGTAGTGGTCTCTGGAGGAGTATCCGAAGCTACGGGACGTCGGCTATTTGTATTCACGGCTGATACATGAGACGTTTGAGGACGATGATAAGCTAACTCAGGTTCCAATAAATTTCTATATGTCGTTGAAGGAGGAGCATATATTTTTACTCTCTCTTCCGTTTCTTCTATGGCTCTACTCAAGCGCAACAACTCTCTTACTGTCGTGACATGGTTAAGGGATAATCGCGTCTGAATATATGGGAGTACATTTCTTCTTATATGGTTGACTCTACGTTCTTCGGAGGGTTGTTCATCCAGTCGTTGAAACAGATTTTCCATTGCGGTTATGAACGTTAACACCTTCTCTTGAGAACCTTGTGTTCTTTTCTTAATCTCTTCCCAAAGGCTATACTCATAGTCATAAGGACGAAAAGCTTCTTTTAGCTGAGACACCAAGTCATCCCAGGTGGAAAATCGACCGGTGCGATACCAGTACAACGCATCTTAACGAACAGTTCAGGTGCAGATCGCAGAAGTTGTTCTTTACTGATTCCACGCGAGTTTCTCAACTCTTCCACGCGCAACAAAAAATCATTCACGCTGGTTCTACCATTGAACTTAACGTTCCATCTGTGAATGTCGGGATATGATTTTACACTTCCTACATCTTAAACATAACATGACGGCGGTATAGGAGACATGTTCAAGTTACTAAAATGGTATGACAGGCTACTTGTTTGATCTTTGTCTAGATAATTTCTGCTAAAATCATTGAAAGTTGCTATACAAGAGTAGTAGTCTGGTTCTGGTATGAGAAAGTTCATCGGTTTACCCATAGCTTTCAGTCTGATATTGTTGTCGGGTCGTGCATTTTAGTATTAACTTCTTGAATTTTTTTTTAAAGCAGTACGCCATTTAAAAAAATTATGAGCAGTGTGTATTTATTTAAAAAAAAAACTAATAAAAAAACATATAAACAAAACACATTCAAACGGAGATCTCGTAGTATTACTGGGTGTACCCGTCAGGGCAGGTTCAGCTCCCTCATCCTCCTTGTCGCTTTCCGTGGTTGGCTGTGGAGGAACATACCCCTCCTGATGAAGATCGATTAAGGAAGACGACAAAGAAGCAGGCACCACTCTTTGAAGGCGGGCGGCACGGACATGGGACCCTCTACGACCCCTAGTTGTACCCTCTCCGCCTTCGCTTTCACTGGCTGCCCAGACAGCCTCCAAGGCTCTTCTAAGCTCGTCAGGGTCAACCCCACCACGCCTAGTCAAGTGTTGACTGGGGGGCAGTCTTCGAGCCTCAGTCGGTGTCGCAGTCGCAGTCGGTTCAGCAGTAGCAGTCGGTGCCTCACTCGGAGGTGTATGATCACTCGTATTGTTATTATCACTCATATTATTTTGTTTATAAATACAACTTTTATTAGTTGAAAGACAACGTTATAAATACAACTTTTACAACAATTTATTGAAACTACAACTGTTATTCATTAATTATTGCTTTTGGCTTGTGTTCAATTCAATTTCAAATGTAATTGTAAACAAATGTTTAAAATTACGCCCACTCAGCATTGCCTACCAACCTAAAATTTCTGAAATCGATAAAAATCGATTAATTAAAAAATAGGCGGCAAATTAAAAAAAAATGTAATTTATTTAATAAAAAGGATATAGAACAGATATAATTAAGTTACAAAAAAGTTAAAATCATAGTACATTCTAATTTAAGGCTATATAAGTGCATTTTAGTATTAACTTCTTGAATTTTTTTTTTAAAGCAGTACGCCATTTTAAAAAATTATGAGCAGTGTGTATTTATTTAAAAAAAAACTAATAAAAAAACATAAACAAAACACATTCAAACGGAGACCTCGTAGTATTACTGGGTGTACCCGTCAGGGCAGGTTCAGCTCCCTCATCCTCCTTGTCGCTTTCCGTGGTTGGCTGTGGAGGAACATACCCCCCCTGATGAAGAGGAAGATCGATTAAGGAAGACGACAAAGAAGCAGGCACCACTCTTTGAAGGCGGGCGGCACGGACATGGGACCCTCTACGACGCCTAGTTGTACCCTCTCCGCCTTCGCTTTCACTGGCTGCCCAGACAGCCTCCAAGGCTCTTCTAAGCTCGTCAGGGTCAACCCCACCACGCCTAGTCAAGTGTTGACTGGGGGGCAGTCTTCGAGCCTCAGACGGTGTCGCAGTCGGTTCAGCAGTAGCAGTCGGTGCCTCACTCGGAGGTGTATGATCACTCGTATTGTTATTATCACTCATATTATTTTGTTTATAAATACAACTTTTATTAGTTGAAAGACAACTTTATAAATACAACTTTTACAACAGTTTATTGAAAATACAACTGTTATTCATTCATTATTGCTTTTGGCTTGTGTTCAATTCAATTTCAAATGTAATTGTAAACAAATGTTTAAAATTACGCCCACTCAGCGTTGCCTCCCAGCCTAAAATTTCTGAAATCGATAAAAATCGATTAATTAAAAAAATAGGCGGTAAATTAAAAAAAAATGTGATTTATTTAATAAAAAAAGATATAGAACAGATATAATTAAGTTACAAAAAAGTTAAAATCATAGTACATTCTAATTTAAGGCTATATAAGTGCATTTTAGTATTAACTTCTTGTTGAATTTTTTTTAAAGCAGTACGCCATTTTAAAAAATTATGAGCAGTGTGTATTTATTTAAAAAAAAACTAATAAAAAAACATATAAACAAAACACATTCAAACGGAGACCTCGTAGTATTACTGGGTGTACCCGTCAGGGCAGGTTCAGCTCCCTCATCCTCCTTGTCGCTTTCCGTGGTCGGCTGTGGAGGAACATACCCCTCCTGATGAAGAGAAAGATTGATTAAGAAAGACGACGAAGCAGCAGGTACGACTCTTTAGGGGCGGGCGGCACGGGCATGGGACCCTCTACGACCCCTAGTTGTACCCTCTCCGCCATGTCTTTCACTTGCTGCCAAGACGGCCGCCAAGGCTCTTCTCAGCTCGTCAGGGTCAACCCCACCACGCCTAGTCAAGTGTTGACTGGGGGGGCAGTCTTCGAGCCTCAGTCGGTGTCGCAGTCGCAGTCGGTTCAGCAGTAGCAGTCGGTGCCTCACTCGGAGGTGTATGATCACTCGTATTGTTATTATCACTCATATTATTTTGTTTATAAATACAACTTTTATTAGTTGAAAGACAACTTTATAAATACAACTTTTACAACAATTTATTGAAAATACAACTGTTATTCATTAATTATTGCTTTTGGCTTGTGCTCAATTCAATTTCAAATGTAATTGTAAACAAATGTTTAAAATTACGCCCACTCAGCGTTGCCTGCCAACCTAAAATTTCTGAAATCGATAAAAATCGATTAATTAAAAAATAGGCGGCAAATTAAAAAAAAATGTAATTTATTTAATAAAAAAGGATATAGAACAGATATAATTAAGTTACAAAAAAGTTAAAATCATAGTACATTCTAATTTAAGGCTATATAAGTGCATTTTAGTATTAACTTCTTGAATTTTTTTTAAAGCAGTACGCCATTTTAAAAAATTATGAGCAGTGTGTATTTATTTAAAAAAAAAACTAATAAAAAAACATATAAACAAAACACATTCAAACGGAGACCTCGTAGTATTACTGGGTGTACCCGTCAGGGCAGGTTCAGCTCCCTCATCCTCCTTGTCGCTTTCCGTGGTTGGCTGTGGAGGAACATACCCCTCCTGATGAAGAGGAAGATCGATTAAGGAAGACGACAAAGAAGCAGGCACCACTCTTTGAAGGCGGGCGGCACGGACATGGGACCCTCTACGACCCCTAGTTGTACCCTCTCCGCCTTCGCTTTCACTGGCTGCCCAGACAGCCTCCAAGGCTCTTCTAAGCTCGTCAGGGTCAACCCCACCACGCCTAGTCAAGTGTTGACTGGGGGGCAGTCTTCGAGCCTCAGACGGTGTCGCAGTCGGTTCAGCAGTAGCAGTCGGTGCCTCACTCGGAGGTGTATGATCACTCGTATTGTTATTATCACTCATATTATTTTGTTTATAAATACAACTTTTATTAGTTGAAAGACAACTTTATAAATACAACTTTTACAACAATTTATTGAAAATACAACTGTTATTCATTAATTATTGCTTTTGGCTTGTGTTCAATTCAATTTCAAATGTAATTGTAAACAAATGTTTAAAATTACGCCCACTCAGCGTTGCCTGCCAGCCTAAAATTTCTGAAATCGATAAAAATCGATTAATTAAAAAAATAGGCGGTAAATTAAAAAAAAATGTGATTTATTTAATAAAAAAAGATATAGAACAGATATAATTTTACAAAAAAGTTAAAATCATAGTACATTCTAATTTAAGGCTATATAAGTGCATTTTAGTATAAACTTCTTGTTGAATTTTTTTTAAAGCAGTACGCCATTTTAAAAAATTATGAGCAGTGTGTATTTATTTAAAAAAAAAACTAATAAAAAAACATATAAACAAAACACATTCAAACGGAGACCTCGTAGTATTACTGGGTGTACCCGTCAGGGCAGGTTCAGCTCCCTCATCCTCCTTGTCGCTTTCCGTGGTCGGCTGTGGAGGAGCATACCCCTCCTGATGAAGAGGAAGATTGATTAAGGAAGACGACGAAGCAGCAGGTACGACTCTTTAGGGGCGGGCGGCACGGGCATGGGACCCTCTACGACCCCTAGTTGTACCCTCTCCGCCTTCTCTTTCACTTGCTGCCAAGACAACCTCCAAGGCTCTTCTAAGCTCGTCAGGGTCAACCCCACCACGCCTAGACAAGTGTTGACTGGGGGGCAGTCTTCGAGCTTCAGTCGGTGTCGCAGTCGCAGTCGGTTCAGCAGTAGCAGTCGGTGCCTCACTCGGAGGTGTATGATCACTCGTATTGTTATTATCACTCATATTATTTTGTTTATAAATACAACTTTTATTAGTTGAAAGACAACTTTATAAATACAACTTTTACAACAATTTATTGAAAATACAACTTTTATCCATCAATTATTGCTTTTGGCTTGTGTTCCATTCAAGTTCAAGTTTCAAATGTAATTGTAAACAAATGTTTAAAATTACACACCTCTCGGAGACCTTCGGGTTAATTTATTCACTTTAGCTGTAAATATCTAAAAAGATTGTACCTATTATTGTTGAATAAATTATTAATATTATTATTTACCTATGAAATGTCATTAGTGTCAAAAGTTGATAAATGTCATTAGTGTCAAAATTTTATAACAGTGGAGTAAACTTGCCTGCGGTTGGACCAATTACAAACAAGCAATACAGCGCGGTAAATTTGAATCGCTCCTCTTGGTTAAAAAACAAACCATAGTCAATACTCATTTAGGTTGGGTTGTAACAGGTACAGTTCCAATTAATTCAGGTAAATATGTATGCAATTTTGTTAAAGTACACACCCCTGAGGATGATCAATTAAAAAAGTTTTGGGAACTAGAGGATGTTCAAACCAAAAATGAATTTCTGTCTCAAGACGATCTCATTTGCCAATCTTTATTTAAACAAGAAACATCTCGTAATGAGAATGGACAATTCGTGGTAAAATTACCATTAAAATATTATCCTAGTCTATTAGGTGATTCAAGCAAACATATATTTAAAGATTTAAATCATTAGAATCAAAATTCTTCAATTCCTATTTAGACCAGTGCAGAAAGCTCTAAAATGGACAAAAAAAAAAATAAAAAATTAATAGCAGGATGAGACCAATTCCAAATGAAAGTACACATATTAGATAACATGTGGAACATTTTTCACCAAATCTGGATGAGGGGAACATGGGTTGGGGGAGCGTTTTTAGGGGTGAAAACGGTTAATTACGATTTGCGGCAAAACGGCACATCCTATCGAAAAAAGTTAAATCGCAAGGTTGTAGGCAATAAAAAGATCTACAACTTGTGTAAATAAATATTTTTCACATAACCTCAAAATATCCGAAAAAATCGTAAAATTCGATGTTTTGATTTTATTTTTTTTTCTCACTGAAAAAAAATTTTTTTTTACCAAATATGGTGGAAACTTACCTCTTTCTCTCCCAAACACGCTGTAATTTTTCTGTATAAAAATATTTTTTAAAACTCTTGTTTTTTATGTTTAAGGGAAAATGTAAGCATTTTTTCAATTGAAAAATCTCCCGAATTTTTTTTAGCTTCTTTAAAGAAGTTGGCATTTTTTTGTTTATTGAAACCTCTATTTTCTGATGTTGTAAAAAATATATACATTACTGTGGAAAATTTTGTCACAAAAGGCAAAAATCGGAAATTTATTTTCAACCTCTCACCATTTTCAGATTCTCAGACGTAATATAAGTTGCATAGCGAGCAGGAACCAACGAACCTCTGTTAAAAATTTACTACACTAATAACGGCCGGTTTCACAAAGTAAAGTTAACTTGTGGTTAAGAGATAACCAGAGGTTACCCCAAAATATGCGTTTTAGTTTCAGGTCAACGGCGAAGTATGGTTAACTCACAGAATTTTTAACCAGAGGTTGGAGTGGGTTACCCTTATGGGTATACCCAGAAGGGTAACAATTATGAAACTGAAACGCATATTTTGGGGTAATTTTGAGGTTATCTCTTAACCACAAGTTAACTTTACTTTGTGAAACCGGCCGTAAAGGGCTATTTATAAACTCAACGTCAACGTCGAACGGCAACAGCACCGTTAACGTCAAAAGATGGTCAAATGGGAAACTCATGCTTCCATTTATAAACTTCGTTCGCCGTTGACGTTGACGGTGGGAAGATTCATCTTTTTTGGCCGTTAACGGAACGATCACAGGACATGAACAATAAGCTGTAGCGTAGCGTCATAAAAAATAAAAACTGACAAGTTTTGTCAAAACAAACTAAATTATTTGTTATGTTTGTAAATATAGAAAACATTGTCAAGTTTTAAAATACCTTTAATATGATACTGGAGTACAGTCAATTATATTTATGGTAATTGTAAGAAATAATTTAAAAAAGATTTGTCCTATATTTTATTAATTTCTATTATTTCAGCGAATATAGATATCTATTGAAAACATTAGGGCTTAGAGCTTATGCAAAATTACGAGTTCCTTTATAGTCTATAGCATAAAGTCCATAAAAATTACAAAAACGCAACGAAACAAAGATGCACCATGAGAGGAAATAACCAAAAGAAACAGTTAGTGGTAGTAAGAATACAAAAAACGTTTTGGTAAAACTTCAATTTTTTCATTGATTTTAGTGGATGTGGTCGTTTTAGGAAAAATAAGTTTCACGCTAGAATTGAGGCATCAGAAAGTAACTGACCTTCCTGCAATCAACAGACACTTATTTACTGAGCACCCTGGATATAAGGACCTTTTTACAACATTCTTCCAAGTTTAGTGTCAGTCTATATATTTGTGGTTTATTAATTCTTATAATTGTTTTATAAGGGACATTTAAGGCTACAAAGGAAATTTAAAAAATGAAGAAGGCAGCAGAACATCTTCCATCGTTTCTTATGCACCTATTGAAATTATATTTGAGGACGAACCTATACCAGACACATCACAAGATGTGCACATATTTAACTCCAGAAAAACCTAGTCTGTTAGTCATTTTCTTTTATGGTCAGTACTTAAAAGTGAGTTTTCATTTTTTACAGTATCAATTAGGGCATTACACTCAAATTTACTCACTGCTTCATAAAAAATGGTAGGTATATAGTCTTGTTTCTCAAGCAGAAAAAACTATCTTAAATAATACATCTTCTCAATATGTTCGTGCATGCTTGGAAGCATTGAATCCTGAAGGCGCTGCTGAGGGAGCGTTTGAGTATTATGTAATGCGATTTTAGACCCCCCCTATGTAACGCACTGTAATGGGTATTTAGCTATTACGTAACACAATTTTTAAAGATTTTTGACCCCCCGCACCCTGCGTAATACTTAATACGTAATACTTGAACGGCCCCTGAGGCAAGGAAGCAGATATGTTCATAGTTTTTTCTTACATCGTTATTAATTTAGTTTGTTGTTTTAATGTTTTATAGATTACTTAGTTTGTTTATTGATAATAAATTAAACAATTGTACTGCTGTCTTTTTATTTCTTTACTTATGTAATAATAAAAGATCATAACAGGAAAGTTTACAAAATGAATGAAAATAATATTTTAACCAATAAATTTTTTTTAATATTTATAAATAATATATGAAGGGTATAGACGAAGAATGGCAATAGTACAATTGGATTAATTTCGAACAAATTGAAAATTAAGATTTAACTTATGAAGTCAAAGTAATTATTATTATTCTTTAAATTTGACTTTATAATAAGTTAATAAATATCAAATTTAAATTTTCTCCAAATAAATTCAAATGAACTATTGCCATTCTTATGTACCATTCATATAAGTATATATCGACAGTTAAATACTGAAACCTCATAAGTTACAATCTACAACTTTTCAGTAGAGCGAAAAACTTCTCTGCTTAGTACAGGCTTTTTCTTTCTCAGTATTTATTATTTATTACTTTGAAAAAAAAATACCAAAACATACTTTTTAACAGAAGAGATAAAAATATGTACTAAGCAACGAAGTTATTTCACTATCCTGAAAAGTTGTAGATTTTGAGGTTTCAGTATTCAACCGTTGATATAATAGACTCTAGTTTTTTATTGAGGTTACAGTCATTTATTTGTAAGGGGCAGGATAAGAGAAACTCTTTGCTACTATCGAGTATAACTATAAATATAGAAAAGGAAATTTAAGTAAAGTAAATAAAAAGTAGCCAAAAATATACTGTGCAAATTTCAGAGCAATCCACGTAGCTTTACTAATGTAGCAAATTACCAAAAGAGTAATTAAACTCAAGAAAGGATCACTACTGGAGCAGTGTTACCATTTGTGATAACAATGTCAGAAGATCCTGCTTCTCAGGGTGACTACTAACTCAGTCCTACCTGAGGAACAGAAAGCCAAAACTTTATGAAATAAAGGAACTCACATTTTACCACAATTTTCTCTTACAAAATGCATATACATTATATTATTAATATTGAAAGTAGCAATAAGAAACTACCTAAAATTTATTTGATATATTTATTTTTAAAATAATCTGTACAGCATTGCCAGAAGAAGAAAAATATATAATGTATCTCAGAAACAGAATATAGGACCTTTTTGCAACATTCTTCCAAAATGATTCTGTTGATCCATGGTCTGTTAATTCTCCATAAATCCATTTGGTTGATCTGAACAGTACATACCATACATATTTTCAATTTCATGCATACAAAAATTATGTACACTACTAGTTTCATCACAATATTGTTGATATTTATTTTAAAAATATTCTCTGTAGGTATATGATTCTTGCCAGATAAAAAATATTCACATAAACTATCTCGTAACAGAATATAGGACCCTTTTTGCAACAATCTTCCAACTATTTCTAATAACGCCTTGTCTTTTCTCCATTTGGTTAAGCTGAACAGGAACAGTAAATGTTTTCATATTCATTTGCAGTTATCAACATTCTACATTCAACGATTCACGATTCAACACTTCCAAGTTTCTAAAACCATTATTTCAAATTCCAAAAAATAAAAAATGTTAAGGTTAGAGAGAAATAAGAAATGTAGCATGACATTACGCCTAACTGCTGCGGCACCGTCAAAAAGTTTATAAATGCACCCCATAACGTGGAACGTCAAGGTCACCGTCGAACGGCAACGTTAACGTCAACGTCGAGTTTATAAATAGCCCTTAATGCCGTTGTCTGTGATTTTTAATTTTGTGAATAAATTATAGTTAAAAAAAATAAAATACACGCTTTTAAACCACTAAAAATTTAAAAATAAAATATTACTAGCTTTAATTTTAAAAGTTATTTTTAAATTTTTAGTGCTTTAAAAGCGTGTTTTTTTATTTTTTTAACTATATTTTTTTTTCAGTCGGCCTACTTTCCTATAAACTACATTTTTTTTAAACTTTTTTCTCATGAACCAAATTAAAAGTCGCAACAACTTTTTTAACGAAAAAGTTTATTTAATACAAAAGAAAGTAATTATTATAATTTTAATGGCCAATTTTTCATCAATTAATTAAGTTTTTGCTTCTTTGATGGCATTTCTTCATCACATTCGGTAATGCTTACAGATTCTGCAGTTTCCTCTAAATCTTCTAGACCATCATGGTCTTCGTCTACATTTTCTTCATTTGGCGTTGGTTTCTCATCCATAATGTCATCATATTCATTGATATAAAAAAAATGGTTTTTCGACATTGGAGCATTCATCAGAAGTACAATTTGAACATAAATTGGTACATTTCAAACCATGCTTTCGGCACCCACATTTTTTACTATTGCATCCAGTCTCACAGCTGCAGCAAATACTTTTTAGTAATATTTCTGGAATTAATTCTGCATTTGTGAATATGGGCACAATGCCACGTTCATGTTGCTTCCAGCCCCAATTCGTTGCCGTCAGTTTGTTACCCATCCAAGATTGAATCTGATGGTATGCTCTGTAACAGTGTTGTTCTGCTGCGCCTTCAGTTGGTGGGAGATTAGCTAGTTTAAAAGAAGTTTTTACTCTTGCTAATTGGTATTTGTTAAATCTTAATTGATTCAAACTTATATTTTCATTTCTACATTTATAAATTGATAGAATTAATTGTAAACCATTTTTGGCGATATTTTCTTTACTTGCATCTTTTTTGTAAAAAATATTGGCTAAATGTGACAAGTTTTTATTGTCTAATAGGGTGTATCATAATAAATATATCATATTGATATAAAAAAAATGTTTTTTCGACATTGGAGCATTCATCAGAAGTACAATTTGAACATAAATTGGTACATTTCAAACCATGCTTTCGGCACCCACATTTTTTACTATTGCATCCAGTCTCACAGCTGCAGCAAATACTTTTTAGTAATATTTCTGGAATTAATTCTGCATTTGTGAATATGGGCACAATGCCACGTTCATGTTGCTTCCAGCCCCAATTCGTTGCCGTCAGTTTGTTACCCATCCAAGATTGAATCTGATGGTATGCTCTGTAACAGTGTTGTTCTGCTGCGCCTTCAGTTGGTGGGAGATTAGCTAGTTTAAAAGAAGTTTTTACTCTTGCTAATTGGTATTTGTTAAATCTTAATTGATTCAAACTTATATTTTCATTTCTACATTTATAAATTGATAGAATTAATTGTAAACCATTTTTGGCGATATTTTCTTTACTTGCATCTTTTTTGTAAAAAATATTGGCTAAATGTGACAAGTTTTTATTGTCTAATAGGGTGTATCATAATAAATACTCAAATAATGAATTTTCGAAATTCAAACTTGTTGATAAAAAGTTGCCTCTTACATTACTCTTTCAGGGAAAAAAGTTTTGTTTTAATTAAAACATATTTAGGTCTCCCGGAATCGACTTAAAACTTTAGAATTTTTTCTCAAAAACACGATTTTTCATCTTTTTTTAAATTTTATATTTTTATTGTCAACTTTAAAAAAATTCAAACTTTCAAGTTGATAAAAAGTTGCCTCTTACATTACTCTTTCAGAGAAAAAAGTTTTGTTTTAATTAAAACATATTTAGGTCTCCCGGAATCGACTTAAACTTTAGAATTTTTTCTGAAAAACACGATTTTTCATCTTTTTTTAAATTTTATATTTTTATTGTCAACTTAAAAAAATTCAAACTTTCAAGTTGATAAAAAGTTGCCTCTTACATTACTCTTTCAGAAAAAAAAAAGTTTTGTTTTAATTAAAACATATTTAGGTCTCCCGGAATCGACTTAAACTTTAGAATTTTTTCTCAAAAACACGATTTTTCATCTTTTTTTTTATTGAAAATTAAATTTTATATTTTTATTGTCAACTTAAAAAATATTATTAAAAATAAACCATTAAAAATAATATTAAAATACCATTCATCGAAGATGTTATTAAACTACAGGCAAACAAAGCCCAAGAAAGAAATTTCGCCCATGAAAGTCAAACTATTCAACAACTCTACCAGCCGCCACTTGTGGGAAGAAGACTGAAAAGGACATGGCCAGAGGACCTAACTGATTGGGTGTATTGGAGAACCATCGATAGATGGTGCCCAAAGCATGCCAGGATTCAAGACTTTGCTACTATTTGCTAAATACTCTGTGTTGTAATTGGAGTAGATTGTAAATTTGCACTTAATAAAATGAAAAAAAAAAAAAATTAAGTACGTGATAACAGTGAACAATAAAAATTAGGATAATATCTGTAACTAAGCATAAAGTCGCCCGGAATCTTTATGAAAATCTCAATTGTAACAACGAAAAATCGAGGTACGAAATTTATTAAAGAAATACAAAAGTTTACTTAAAGATTACAGATAAAAAGTTGACAAAGAAAAATCTTTAAAATGGTTCTTTATTTCATCTTGAAGGATGTTGGCTAAACAAATCCAGTTAGCCTTCAAAGCCACAGGTATTGTAATGCTTCTTCGATCTGGAACCAAGGGAATTTGTTAGGGCGAGTGTCGGATTGTAATTATAGTACTAATACTAAGTTACTATTCAAAATAGAATGCTGTGATGTAATCCTAAATAAGTATGAAATAAATCTTACCTGTAATTTATTTTTGCATTACAGCTGTAGCAGATGTGTACTGTCGCTTAGTTTCAAACTTAGGAAGATACTATCTGTCCAATAATCTTGATGTTATAAAGCCTTCTCGTTCTTGAACGCCACAAACGTGCTTAGAAGCTGCAGTAACTTCCTTTACAACTCGTTCTACCGCTTGAGTGTGAAGTGGTATTTTGAACTCTTTTCTATCACTGCTTCCTGAATTAACAATCACCTCAATCTCTTCTTTGCTGAAGTCAGCTATAAGTGGTGGTTCTGTAACTGTGGTGGATTGCCAGTCAATGAGATCGATCTAGTCTTCTGCCTCAAAATTAACTTGTGGTGGTTTGAAGACTCGATGTGCCCTTGTTTCTGTCTGTCGAGCTTTTTCTATCCGTTTGCCTGCCAAAGCTCTTATGTTTTCGAGAGTCAAGCAACATCCCTAAAAGGATGTGTTCATGATGAGCCATAAAGGCGTTTCTTTGCAAGGAAGACTGAGCCACAGCCTTCAGTTCACTGTCTAAAAACTTGATGCACTGTACGGTGAAGAAAAAGTGTTGTGATGCGTGGATAATTTTAGGACTACATTTTATGATAAACCATAAGGACTTTCATGACGAACTCAGCAAGCTTTCTAAGTTGTGGGGTTGGTTCAATAGTTGAAATATACAGACGTAAGATTCTATTTGCTAATGTCAGCCACCGGGCGTGGGACAAGTTTCCGGGGTTTCTACTGGCCAACTCAGAGGGACATTCACCTTTGACTACAGCCTGACATATATCCCAAAGGTATTTCTGGCCCGTACTTAAGTCTTTACTATCGACTTCTGGGAAGGTGCTATCTATTTTGTCATAATTAACAACCGGGAAGTCTTGGCAGTTGGTCAAACCTTTGCCTATTGGCCCACTGAATGACGTTGGTCCTGTAGTTGGACCGTCAAGAGCAACAAAAACTTTCCTCAGAGGCAATTCGTTTAAGTGCAACATACATATTACTACTTGGACCGGATGTTTCAATGCGCTTTCAAACAACAAAACTGCTCCTTGCGATGTTCCAGTATTCGTTGCCGTACCATCACATCCAAGCGCTTTGATATTTGAGTTATCAATGGAGTTATCACTCATGTAACTTAATATTGATGATACTATATCTTTCGCAGATCCACTGTTTGGAGTTACATGACCGAAATATGCTGAACCTGGTTCCTCGACCAAAGATATGTGTTCTTCTTGTATGGTTTTACGGACAGATTTCCCACGTACAACTTCTTTGATTATGGTTTCATCCTTCCTACCATCGAAGTAAAGAGCAATTATTTCGTTTGTGCGAGTTGAATTAATACTTCGGCGGTACTTTAACCTTTCACGAAAAATCTTGGACTTGTCAATAACTGCGGCTTGGTTTTCTGCTGATATGACATTCAAATCTTGTAGAAGAGCACTTGCTAGTTGAGCACCTGCTCTGTTTGAAATGCCTCTGCGATCACATGCCCTAGAAAACAATGACAGATTCACTGGCAGGCCTTGTTTTACTTTCACGCTTGGACTTTTAATTTTGTTTCTTAGAGGAGTTATTTTAGAACCTTGAACTTTTTCATCAGGCCTACTTGATTCTTCTTCCATGGATTCATCATCAGAGTCACTACTAAGAATATCCACATTTATTAAATCGGGTGGAGTAGTTAGTTCCACATTCCTACTTAACTTAGATTGCAGGGACTTTTCCTTCCGTTTGTTTCGTTTTTCAATTTTTTTAGTCTCTGCTTGGTCAATACCTCCGATAATCATCATCCTCAAGTTCCGTTGGTCTGTCAAGAATGCATGTTCTAATTTTGGTACTTTTCTTGGAGCTGGGCACAAACATTTGTCTAGTTCACTACATTTGCATGAACAAATATAAAAAAGACTATTATCAATGTCAGATCTAAACTTTTCAACTGCAACTTTAAAACTCTTGGCATTTTTTTGTATTACAACCTGAAGATTTTTTAATCTTTTCACACCTCTCATGCAATTGTAGAATCATAAAAACAATATTGTTAGTAGATGAAACAGGTATTGATGATTTTTTCCAAATTTGCTCTAACTTATGTGTCACTCGCATTGCAATTAACTTTTTCTGTGGTTGGTAGCATCCTTCAGATTTCAACTGATTTCTCACCCATTCAAAATACCTCAGCACGTCACTTTTAGTAGGTAAAACATTAATATCACTAATGTCAAGAGGCTGTCCGACTATAGGAGCTTCAGTGCATTTCCTCGTTGTTATAGTGTTTGTCTTTTTACTCATGATAGAAAAACAACAAAACCACACGGAATTCACACGTCATAAGCCACACACACTAAACAAAACACACTGAAATACATGTAATAACGCGCAAACCACGTGCTGTCAGATTGAACGGTGGAGTCAGACTAACAGAAACAAAGGGTGTGAGTGAGTGGAGGAGGGGAGCCAGACGCCAGACATCCGGTGACTCACAAGTCAGTGCCAGCTGCCCGTCTCATTGACCCATTGCATAAAAATACAGCACTGTAATGATTGTATTAGAATTTTTTTTACTGTTTCTTATTCATGTCAAACTTGAATTAAATATGAAAATTGTGATATATTTAGGGTAATTCCGGGTTACCTAAATAATTTAACTCAGAACCAAAATGTTTAGTATGGATAAATTAAATGTAAAAATACACATTTTTTAACTTGATTACATCATTTGTAATTTATAAACTGTGTAAATTATTTTTTCAAAAACGTATTTTTTTACAAAAAATTATAAACTTTTTGTACATTCCGGGAGACTTAAATATTGTTGGAATTCAAAAAGATTTTTTTTTGGTAGATCTATGATGGTAGTAACAACTTTTTATCAACTTGAAAAATTAAATAATTAAAAAAAAAATTTGTGATACACCCTATTGTCTAATAATGCTTTCACTATGTTTTTCTTTCTTTTTCCTGCAAAACCCGATATTGTATCGCAACCCGAAAAACAATGCAGAAATGCAACGATATTTTTGAAGCATTAATATTTAAAACTGTACGAGGTAAAAAATTGATCTTTTATATTACCAGAACCTGCCTTGAGGAAATAAATGTCATACTTATGAGTATTGAATTGATTCAAAAGGACCATAAGATCAATATCTTGACCCACAACTATGATAGTTTTATTACTATCTCTGGCAATTTCTATCGACGTCTTAATTATGTCAGCATCGGCATCTTCTTCTGATTGCTTACAATAAAAGCCTACTGACTCTAATCTTTCAAGTAATGTTTTTATTATTTTATCCTTGTTTTTTTCGTTAGATAAAAATTTTTCCTGCAAAAATGGTATTTTTGTGTGATATTGATAATTGAATTCTGGACTATGTTCTGACATTTTCCTGCGACTACGTTCTACACTTTTAGTTGCAGTAGTTGCTGATATTGTTGTGGCAGTAACTGTTTTTTCAATGTCGGGGTACCCATCAAAAACGATGTAGCTGCCTGGTGCGTAATGATTTTGTACATAGCGCAAATATTTATTAATGATCTCTTCAACTGTTTCATTTTTATGCCAAATTACTTTATGCAATAAACAGCCACCGTCCACGACATGTACAATACCGTTGGAATGCATTGGTTCATTTGTACTCATAAATAAATCGTACAGTTGAGATTTCACATTTTTTCTGAGGCCATTTTCCGTAAAAAGTGATAGTGGAAAAGGCGCAAGTTCGAATTGTAAATAGGTTTCCATATCTTTTTTGCTGTCGATCGTTAAAGATATTCTTTGAAAAAGCAATAACGGACCGATTGCTACAATATTACCGTTCACTTTAAGCGAAGATTGAACCGTCTTTAAAGATAATACTTTGTTTTTTCGTTGAAACTTGATATTGCCAAAATTCTTTCCAACAATAGATTTACAACCTTGTTGGTCAAAAACCGCATATTTCTATCTTGAGCCGTTTAGAAGTTATAGGCAGTTAAAATGGGGGAAAATATAAGTGGACACCCGGTATATTACACATTTTCATATCATATAATATGCAGACACATACACATATATACATTTTTATTTAATCCATAAATTTTAATATTAGTATACGTTATCCACTTTAAAATCTAAATCTTTAACATTGATATTGTAACCCTCAACATCTTCATTTACATTTTCTTAAGAGGGGGGGTCTTATTAATTTGACTAAATTTTCTTGACACTCCTTTTCAATCAAAACATACACGATAATTGCATTAGGATCTAATTTTAGTACAACTTTTTCATAAAAATATATACCATTTTTATTCAGTTGCAATGCGAAGGCAAAACAATCTTACTTTTCAATTAGAATACGGAGCGCAGTCCAGTCCTTTGAATCGCGATTTTCAGCTCTTATTGGCACTGTTCTCCATATGGAGAACAGTACCTACGTTCTTTTCGAAGAGGCTCCAATAAGAGCCGAAAATCGCGATTCAAAGGACTGGACTGCGCTCCGTATTCTAATTGAAAAGTAAGATTGTTTTGCCTTCGCATTGCAACTGAATAAAAATGGTATACATTTTTATTTTATAGTCGTATTACTCCGTAGAGTAACCAGGTGCATTTTCCGTTGGAACTTTACCGAGCTGCAGACGGGGGATTTGAATTGCATAGTGTAGAATTCCTTCCCTTTGTCTTCACTGCAGCATCCATTTGGCTTGCAAATTGTAGAAGCCTTGGAGGTGTCACCAGGGAAATGTACCAATAAGTTTTCAATTTAAAAATCTTTTAGTAATATTTTTAATATTTTCAATATTATTAATTTTGCTATTAGGATTGAAAACTAACTTCATCTTACAAATTTTTCGTTTATAAATATACGCTTATCGAATGCCCTACGTCCGTAACAAGGACTCAAATGTGATATTAACCCCGATTTAGTTTTACCTTTTAGGGTTTTTATAGTATAAATCTTTTGATAATGTCAATATGTTTTAATCCAATAATGCAATGATTTGCTTTTTTGAACTGGGATTTCAGTGCAATCTATGATAGCTCGTTTGTTTTGTGAATTTATTGAAGCAAATAGGTAAATTTTCTACAATTTATTCTTTTGTAGGCCAATATATGGCACATTCTAAAGCAGAAGACAGAACTTATACCCTTTTGTAAAAATCTTCCTACAATTATTAAGAGGTATGTCTAAGAGACTACGTAAACATATAAATGTTAAATTTAATTTTAGTTTCATCAACACTAGCAAGACTTCCACTTGCAAATTTTTCACTCCAATATCATTGTCACTTACAATGTTGAAGATGCACGCACAAATTAATTCAAAAATGTCGATATTGACATCTGTAAAGGCTACCATTTTTTTATTTGTACTGATAAATGGTAGTAAATCATATTTTGATTTCTCCTTACAGCTTGCTGTTTGTGTAGATTTGTCAGATCCATACAATTTTTTTGCACTTGCAGCACTACAGCCAGGCTCAGGATTATGTTGGCTTACAGTACTACAGCCAGACTCAGGATCCTGTTGACTTGCAACACTAAAGCCAGGCTCAGG